>NC_084632.1:32514983-32792483 GCF_033978795.1 Nerophis ophidion | reverse complement strand
AAATATATTGAGTTTTTTCACAATAAAAATCCAGTAAAATAAATCTTTCAGACGATATTTTATATATATATATATATATATATATATATATATATATATATATATATATATATATATATATATATATATATATATATATATGTATATATATATATGTGTGTGTGTGTGTGTGTGTGTGTGTGTGTGTATATATCAGGGCTAGTGTGGTCCCCGTGGGAGTGGGGGCATTTGGAGCAGTTATCCCCAAACTGGGAGAGTGGCTCCATCAGTTCCCAGGAACAACATCTGAAGCCTCACTCCAGAAGAGCACAGTCTTAGGAACATCCCAAGATACTGCGCAGAAGCCTCAAACTCCCAAGACCCGAGCTTGTGGATGACACAGATACCATCTCACCTGGGTGAGAAGGAGATTCATGTGTGTGTATGTATGTACACTATATACATGTATATGTACAGTGTGTATACGGTATGTACAAACCCCATTTCCATATGAGTTGGGAAATTGTGTTAATGTAAATATAAACGGAATACAATGATTTGCAAATCGTTTTCAACCCATATTAAAATGAATGCACTACAAATACAAGATATTTGATGTTCAAACTCATAAACTTTTTTTTTTTTTTTTTGCAAATAATAATTAACTTAGAATTTCATGGCTGCAACACGTGCCAAAGTAGTTGGGAAAGGGCATGTTCACCACTGTGTTACATCACCTTTTCTTTGAACAACACTCAATAAACAATTGGGAACTGAGGAAATTAATTGTTGAAGCTTTGAAAGTGGAATTGATGTCGGTTTTTGATACAGTGCCGTCTTAGGGATCGAAGGTCACGGTCATTCAATGTTGGTTTTCGGCCATGCCGCTTATGTGGAGTGATTTCTCCAGATTCTCTGAACCTTTTGATGATATTATGGACAGTAGATGTTGAAATCCCAAAATTTCTTGCAATTGCACTTTGAGAAACGTTGTTCTTAAACTGTTTGACTATTTGCTCACGCAGTTGTGGACAAAGGGGTGTACCTGGCCCCATCCTTTCTTGTGAAGGACTGAGTGTTTTTTGGGAGGCTGTTTTTATACCCAATCATGGCACCCACCTGTTCCCAATTAGCCTGCACACCTGTGGGATGTTCCAAATAAGTGTTTGATGAGCATTCCTCAACTTGATCAGTTTTAATTGCTACCTTTCCCAACTTCTTTGTCACGTGTTGCTGGCATCAAATTCTAAAGTTAATGATTACTTGCAAAAAACCAAAAGTTTATCAGTTTGAACATCAAATATCTTGTCTTTGTAGCATATTCAACTGAATATGGGTTGAGAATGATTTGCAAATCATTGTATTCCGTTTATATTTACATCTAACACAATTTCCCAACTCATATGGAAACAGGGTTTGTATATGTATCCACACTATATAGATATATATGTACAGTATATACATATATACAGTATATATACGTGTACACTATATACATATATATGCACAGTTTATATATCTATATATGTGCAGTATATGTATATATATATATATATATATATATATACATATATACATATATATGAATATATATGTATATGTACATATATGTATGTACAGTATATGTATATGTATATATATGTATATGTACATGTACATACTGTACATATATATGTATGTACAGTATATGTATGTATGTACAGTATATGTATGTATGTATGTATATATATATATATATATATATATATATATATATATATATATATATTCATCAATCCATCCATTTTCTGCCGCTTATTCTAGTATATATACTCAGAACTGTCACAAATGTCACTTTTCACTTCCCCATTTGAACATTTTTTAGCCTACAAACAAGCCAGGATGTTGTTGAAAAACAAGTAAATAAGGCAAGGCTGCTCTCTACTGGTGAAATAAAAAAACAGAAAAAGTAATAGAAATAGGTCAGAAGGCAGTTGAAGACTAAATGGTGGTAAAAGGACAAATGCCAAGAACCTTATGGTCTGTCTTTTATATTGAAATTCCTAAGCATGAAAAAGGCATGGATATGAAACTGTAGCAGTGGGAGGTCAGAAATGCTATTTTGTTCTAATACTGACTAACCTTCATGTAAAGTAATCGGTTTTACAAATGATCGGACCATGTGGTTTTCTTATCTCCAACAGGAGGTTATTTATTCACCAGGGTTTGTTAGATATTGATCAACATTGCTCATAAAATTAAGGTGGATTTTGGATAAAAACCTTTAGGAACTTTCTGAAATCTGATAACAATTGATTTGATATTGGGGGTGATCCATATGATCCATATTCAGGATTCTTTTTTTTATTTAAGTTTTGAAGTCGTCCTGTTTCCTATAGTGCTGGCCTAAAGTAACTGTGTGTTCAAGCTATTGTAAGCAGTATGACATAAAATGTAATTCTAAAAAGAGTTGAGCCATGATTTGTAACTTGTAATGTTCCCTACTGTCATGCTGATGTGTATCAATGTCAGTTGTGATTATTTGATTCAGAAAATGTCATCATAATGGCTTTGACTGATCCTGCAAAGACACAAAGCATTCCTATTGTTTCCGTAAACATTGGAACATTTATTTATTTTAACAACCTTAAACTGTGATGATTACTTTTGTGTGTTGTGTTGCGTTACAAACAAGCCCAGTGTCGAATTATGAGTAATTGCCAAACCAAACATAGCATTACAGGAGGTCTGCAATTTTGCAAATGCGTCCTTTAGTTGTATCAATTATGACCGCTAGATGGCAGCACAGGAAATGATATTTAGTAGATGGTAGTAGATAAGTGACACATGAAAGTACATAGATGGCAATGTTGAGCGAGATTCACTATATAAATATTAGTAATATAATTTTTGTGGAAGAGAAAAACATATGTTTTTCATCCTGACTTATTTAAATAGTTGACTAAATGGTTGTTTGAAACCCAATACATGCAGTATGGAATATAGCTTGCAGTTGAACTAATTCCATCCATCCATCCATCCATCCATCCATCTTCTTCCGCTTATCCGAGGTCGGGTCGCGGGGGCAGCAGCCTAAGCAGGGAAGCCCAGACTTCCCTCTCCCCAGCCACTTCGTCTAGCTCTTCCCGGGGGATCCCGAGGCGTTCCCAGGCCAGCCGGGAGACATAGTCTTCCCAACGTGTCCTGGGTCTTCCCCGTGGCCTCCTACCGGTTGGACGTGCCCTAAACACCTCCCTAGGGAGGCGTTCGGGTGGCATCCTGACCAGATGCCCGAACCACCTCATCTGGCTCCTCCTGAACTAATTCAGGAGTAAAAAAAATAATACAACTCAATGTAGGCAGCACTGTGTGCATGTGGTCCATCAGCTTACCTGTGACACCATTGGATAGATAGATGGATGGATGGATGGATGGATGGATGGATGGATGGATGGATGGATGGATGGATGGATGGATGGATGGATGGATGGATGGATAGATAGATAGATAGATAGATAGATAGATAGATAGATAGATAGATAGATAGATAGATAGATAGATAGATAGATAGATAGATAGATAGATAGATAGATAGATAGATAGATAGATAGATAGATGGATAGAAGAGTTCCTTCAGGAAAATTTAAATTCACACCCTGGACAAGTCGCCACCTCAAATAACTCTAAATTAAATCTTTGTTACTAAGAATATGTTCCCCATACTAAAGTATTACCAAAAATTCTACCATACAACATTCAAAACAGATTTCATTTAGAAAGAACTGAGACTTAAAAATTTAGTTTTAGATCAATGTATTTAAATCAATTATGTTAGTTTACTTGACTGTGGAACAAAAAAATGTTGAACGTCTTCTGTATTTTGAAAATCATGCTGATTAACAGATAGGTTTTGCGGAAAATGTTGTTTTATTTATTCCGTTTACTTTTTTGTTTGTTGTGAAGTGAAAATATGGCCTTGATGTTTTCTAAGCTGAACAACAAATCCTGTAGTTGTGTGAATAGATGTTATAATATATGTTATGTTTATTCTTCTTTTTTGTTTGTTGGATTTTAATGATTGACATATGGACACTGAGAGGAAGTACAGGAAAAACACTGAAGAACTGCGCATGTGTGACCACTGTATAAAAAATGTAATTGTCATTCATTCCAATTCCAAATGTTTATTCTAATGTCTAAATGGTTATTTTACAACTCACGTCAGGGATGATTTAGTCAGATCTTTGTTGCCAAAGCAATGATGGATTTTAGTCAGTCTTTTATTTTTATTTTCTTCATTTGCCTAGCCATCAGTTCCCTCAACCCTACAATTTGCATACATAATTTGTCCCCCTTCCACCTCTCCGCCCACTTTTTTTCCTCTTTACCACTCTCAGGAGGGCGCATTCAGTCCATCTGCTTGTTGGTTGCAGTCGAAGCTTTGGTTGCCATGACGTCACTCAAATCAATCAGGTCCTCGTTGCGTTGGAAAAGCACATAGGAGTGAGAGTTGGGCAGCAAGAGAGTGATGGAAATGAGGAGGAGAAAAAAACTACACTGATATTTCAGACAGGGTTGTGAGCATTGAGGCACTGGACCAGCTGTGAATACAGTACAAGTGGGTGCAAAGCAAATATTTGAGTGTGTGTGGGGGGGGCGGCATTTCCAATGCATTTATTTATCAAAAACACATTATAATGGGACTGTGTATAAAAGAGGTTGTTGTACTGTATGTGGCATCGTAACTTTGCTTCTTAACACTCCTCATCCACACCTGGTCTGCCAGAGAATAGGAAGACATATAGGGGGTACATTGTAGCGTCTCGGAAGAGTTAGTGCTGCGAGGGATTCTGGTTATTTGTTCTGTTGTGTATATGTTGTGTTACATTGCGGATGTTCTCCTGAAATGTGTGTGTTATTCTTGTTTGGTTTGGGTTGACAGTGTGGTGCATATTTGTAACAGTGTTAAAGTTGTTTATACGGCCACCGTCAGCGTGACCTGTATGGCTGTTGATCAAGTATGCCTTGCATTCACTCATGTGTGTGTAAAAGCCGCATATATTATGTGACTGTGCCAGCACGCTGCTTACATAATGGAAAGAGTGGCCGTGACGACAGGTTGTAGAGAACGCTAAAGACAATGCCTTCAAGGCTTGCCCCCAATATTGTTGTCCAGGTGGAAATCAAGAGAAATTCGGGAGAATGTTTGCCTCGGGAGATTTTCGGGAGGGGCACTGAAATTCGGGAGTCTCCCGGGAAAATTGAGAGGGTTGCCAAGTATGATTTAAGTCCCATCTTAAAACTGAAAACTCATTTGTATACATCCATCCAGCCCATCCTTTTTCTACCGCTTATTCCCTTAGGGGCCGCTGGTGCCTATCTCAGCTACAATCGGGCGGAAGGCGGGGTACACCCTGGACAAGTCACCACCTCATCGCAGGGCCAACACAGATAGACAGACAACATTCACGCTCACATTCACACACTCGGACCAATTTAGTGATGCCAATCAACCTATCCCCAGGTGCATGTCTTTGGAAGTGGGAGGAAGCCGGAGTACCCGGAGGAAACCCACGCAGTCACGGGGAGAACATGCAAACTCCACACAGAAAGATCCCGAGCCCGGGATTGAATCCAGGACTACTCAGGACCTTCATATTGTGAGGCGGTTGCACTAACCCCTCTGCCACCGTGAAGCCCATTTGTATACACTAGCCTTTAAATAGACACCCCTTTTAGACCAGTTGATCTGCCGTCTATTTTCTGCTCCGCCACCCTCTCCTGCGCGGAGAGGTTATTAGGTCACCACAGATGAAACGCTAGCTGTTCAATGTCAGAACCCGGGGTGGACCACTCATCTGTGCATCAGTTGGGGACGTCTGTGCGCTGCTGACTTGTCTCCACTCAAGATGATCCCCTGCTGGCCCCACTACGAACTGGACTCTCACACTATCAACTAGGTCCACCCAACGTCCATTGCACCGGTCGCCTCCAAGGTTTCTCATTGTATTCCATTGGGTTGAGTTTTTTTCTTGCCCTGATGTGGGATCTGAGCCTAGGATGTTGTTGGGGCTTGTGCAGCTCTTTGAGACACTTGTGATTTAGGGCTGTATAAATCAAGTTTGATTGATTGATCGACAGTTTTTGTGGAGGAGTTCAAGTACCTCGGAGTCTTGTTCACGAGTGAGGGAAGAGTGGATCGCGAGGTCGACAGGCGGATCGGTGCAGCATCTTCAGTAATGCGGACGCTGTATTGATCCGTTGTGGTGAAGATGGAGCTGAGCTGGAAGGTAAAGCTCTCAATTTATTGTTAATGTTTCAAAAAATCGAATCCAATTGCGGATCAGTAAAAAGTATTTTTAATAACAAAAAAATCACTGGAGAAAATAATTTAAGAGTAACAAAAGTCAGCTCCAGGAAGACGGGTCAAAAAGTCTGTTCAGCATCTGAGGAAATACAAAAACAGGGTTCAAAAAAGGTTTCAGGGCAAAGGTCAAAATGATAGTGTTCAGGTTAAAATGTACCACAGACAACGAACGAACTGGCACTGGCTGGGTGGAGATCCAGGGTTTAAGTCCGGTCGTTGATTAGGTGCAGGTGGGCTTGAATGGCTGGCAGCACACCTGCAACTGACGACCAGGGAGAGACTTGCAGACAAGAGGGAAAAAAAAGGCAGGAGAACTGCCCTCATGACATTTATTGGTCGATCTACGTTCCCATCCTCACCTATGGTCATGAGCTTTGGCTTATGACCGAAAAGACGAGATCACCTGTACAAGCGGCCGAAATGAGCTTCCTCCGCCAGGTGGCGAGGCTCTCCCTTAGAGATAGGGTGAGAAGTTCTCTCCTACGAGAGGAGCTCAAACTAAAGCCGCTGCTCCTCCACATCGAGAGGAGCCAGATCGGGCATCTGGTCAGGATGCCACCCGAACGCCATCCTAAGGAGGAGCTTCGGGCACGTCCAACCGGTAGGAGGCCACGGGGCAGACCCAGGACACGTTGGGAAGACTATGTCTCCCGGCTCGCCTGGGAACGCCTCAGGATCCCCCGGGAGGACCTGGACGAACCGGCTGGGGAGATGGAAGTCTGTGCTTCCCTGCTTAGGCTGCTGACCCCGTGACCCGACCTCGGATAAGCGGAAGAAGATGGATGGATGGATGATTGATTGATTTTAAAGCGATTAGCGACAAAACAAGCAAACTTTTCTTATTTTATTGGACACGTAGGAGACTAGCAGGAAAAACAGATATCGATCTCCTTGACAAACAGCTCCCTCCACAGGCGACCCTGCTGAGGTGTATGTACCAAAATTAGGATCCCCAAACACAAGACTCCTAAAGGGCCGTCGACCCCACCCTATACCCAACATCGCCGCCCCATACACACACAGTTGATATGTTTACATGCACAAAAAAAAATTTATTGCATGGATTTATTTGGTTGAAACCAGCTCTGTAAAAACACATGGAAAAACCTTATTTAAGTGTTTTACTTTTAAAAATGGGATTAACATATCAGGAACATATCTACAAAAAAACTAAACAATTGGGTTTTGTTTAATAAAATACATTGCAACAAATTCAATATGAAGTGACGAGAATATGAATTCAAATAATCATGTACTGTAACCTGTTGTTATTTATTATATCAATGGATAATATAAAACATAATATAATATCATTTTTATTATGATTATACTATTATTAGTGCATCCCCTGGGAGGTACGTCTCCCTCTGTCTTTATAAACCAATGGTGCCTCTGTTTCTGATTTTAATCAAGGGTCCTCGAACGCACCACAAGATGCAATCAGTGAAACGTGTACAGAGATGTATTAACCTTGTTTTTTTAATCAACTTTTAATCTTTTCAAAATGTGTGCGAATCCTTAGCGATTAGCATTGATTTAGTTACGGCATCCGTGATGATTGAAGCGCAAGCCAGGTTTTCCACTATCCAGGTGAAACGAGCCATTTTGCATTTTTGTTGGGGGGTGTTGTAGGTTGTGGTCTTACACACATTCTTAAATTGATTCAATAAACTTTATTATTGAACTTTCAGGGCTATAATATTTTTATATCAACATTTGTGACATCTCTTTTATAGCTACAAATTTAAATAGCAGGAAAAAAAAAACCTTCCAGTTTAACAGAAGCCCACGGGTCCCTTGTGCTTGGAACCCCAGTACAAAATCCCCAATTACACTCCCCCGAACCCAACACCGCCCACCGTTAAATAGAACCCTTTTTGGACCAGTTGATCTGCCACTTTGTTTTTGCTATGCCCCCTTCTCCTGGATGGAGAGGTTACCAGGTGGCCATTAATCATTTCTGGAGAGGTACCAGTCTTGAACAGCACGCTCTCTGCGTACTGTACGTGGGCTAATTGAAAGGTCACATGAAGTTTGGAGCTCTGTAGCAACAAACTACTGTGCAGAAAGTCGGCTACAACTTTGCACTATGCGCTTCAGCGTCCGCTGACCCCTTATGTCAATTTACCACTTCGTGGCTGAGTTGCTGTTGTTCCCAAACTCTTCTATGTTCTTATAAAAAAGCAGACAGTTGACTTTGGAATATTTAGGAGCGAGGACATTTCACGACTGGATTTGTTGCACAGATCACTGAGCTCCTGAGAGCGGCCCATTCTTTCACAAATGTTTGGAGAAACAGTCTCCATGCCTAAGTGCTTGATTTTATACACCTGTGGCTGGGCCAAGTGATTAGGACCCCTGATTCTGATCATTTGGATGGGTGGCCAAATACTTTTGGCAATATAGAGTGTGTTAACTTTGTTTTTTTTGTACAAAATGTGTTATTTCGCGCTAAAAACTAAATTAACAATTTATTACCCATGATGGAAATCGTTATAGTACAAAACATGCTTAAAATTATATACAATTTTGATCAAAAAAAGGCCTAAAAAATGTTTGCTTTATTTTGTAATAGGAAAGGGAGCATGGCATCAAAATGCAATCCTGCTTAAAGGTAAAGTTAAAGTACCAATGATTGTCACACACACACTTGGTATGGGGAAATTATTTGCTGCATATTTATTTACTTCCCCTGGGCGCAATCCTAAAAAAGCATGATATTTATTTTCATTTTTATGCTGATGACACACAAATGTATTTTATGTTGAAGAGAAATCATGCCTCTTTAATGCAGCCACTAGTTGATTGTCTTGATGATATCAAGGCCTGGATGGCCCTAAATTTCTTAAATTTCAATGAAAAGAAGACAGAAGTAATAGTGTTTGGACCTAGTGGTACCTGTGAGCTACCCTCTTTAGACTTTGGCCCCTTAGCTTTGCACGTTAAGTCCATGGTCACCAACCTGGGCTTTCATATTGACAGTGATTTTAAATTGGACCGTCAGATTGGCACCGTGGTGAAAGCCACCATTTTTTTATTTACGTCAGCTGGCCAAGGTTAAAAACCTTCTTTCCAGGCAACAGATAGAGACTTTATCACATCTCGGCTGGATTACTGTAACTCTTTGTATTTTGGAATTAATCCTCCCTCTCACGTCTTCAGCTGGTCCAAAATGCAGCTGCCCGACTTTTAACTAACACAAGAAAAAGAGAGCACATTACTCCTGTTTTAGTCTCCCTCCACTGGCTGCCTGTGTCTTTTAGAGTCCATTTTAAAATTATTTAAATCGTTTTTAAATCCTTATGTGGTCTTGCCGCAACTTACCTCTCTGAGCTGCTTCACCTCTATGCCCCCACCCAGGTCTTAGAGGTCAGCTGCTCCTGGAGGTACCCAAAACAAAGCGCAATCTTTGAGGGGACAGGGCCTTCTCTGTTTCGGGTCCCAAACTTTGGAACAATCTCCCTTTCCATGTGCGACAGGCCCCTTCTTTGGCTACTTTTAAGACCCTTCTTGAAACCCATTTTTATTCACCGTCTTTTAACCCAGCATGAGACTTTAAACTGTTTTTAACTTTTTATTTAATTGTTTTTAACTTTTTAACTGCTTTTTATCTAACAAATTGTTCTTAGGATAGTTTGTATTTACTTGTTCAATGTGTATTTTACTTCTGTTTTAAATGTATTTTTTTTTTAAAACCCAGCAGATTTGCGCTAAAAATTCCAAATTAAATTGAGAATGTCTTCTGAATTTCAATTCAATTCCACTTTGTTCTTCAACTTTGGTTGTTTTTAAAGGGCTTTATAAATAAAGTTGGTATTTTATGTGACCCATCGTCCTTGATCCCGCCCTGGGAGGTGAGGGGAGCAGTGAGCAGCAGAGGTGCCCGCGCCCGGGAATAATTTTTGGTGATTTAACCCCCAATTCCAACCCTTGATGCTGAGTGCCACGCAGGGAGGTAATGGGTCCCATTTTTATCGTCTTTGGTATGACTCGGCAGAGGCTTGAACTCACAACCTACCGATCTCAAGGCGGACACTCTAACCACAAGGACACTGAGCTGGTTAAGGCCCCAATTTAGACCTGATTACAATAAATTATGCAAATGAGGCAATTAGTTATTTGGCATTTTCTAGCGACTTTTCGGACAGCCAATAGCAACTTTCCTTACCGAGGAACACCTGATTGATTGAGACTTTTATTAGGAGATTGCACAGTACAGTACGTATTCTGTACAATTGACCACTAAATGGCAACACCCGAATACGTTTTTCAACTTGTTTAAGTCGGGGTCCACGTTAATCAACTCATGGTGCAAATATATTCAGTACTATCAGCACAATACAGGCATCACACAAGTTAATCATCAGCGTATATACATTGAATTATGTGGAGGAAGTTGGCGAGAGGGGGTTAGGTTTGGTTGATAGCAGCACTTCAGTCATCAACAATTATATCATCTGAGAAATGGACATTGAAACAGTGTATGTCTGACTTCGTAGGATATGTACAGCGAGCAGTGAACATAATGAGCTCAGAAAGCATAAGAACAAGTATATACATTTGATTATTTACAATCCGGGGAGGTGGGATGCGGTGGGGGGAGGCTGTTAGTCTAGGGTTGTAGTTGCCTGGAGCTGTTCTTTTAGTGCGGTTTTGAAGGAGGATAGAGATGCACTTTCTTTTACACCTGTTGGGAGTGCATTCCATATTGATGTGGCATAGAAGGAGAATGAGTTAAAACCTTTGTTAGATCGGAATCTGGGTTTAATGTGGTTTGTGGAGCTCCCCCTGGTGTTGTGGTTATGGCGGTCATTTACGTTCTGGAAGTAGTTTGACATATACTTCGGTATCAGGGAGGTGGAGCGAATTTTATAGATTAGGCTCAGTGCAAGTTGTTTTACTCTGTCCTCCACCCTGAGCCAGCCCACTTTAGAGAAGTGGGTAGGAGTGACGTTTGATCTGGGGTGGAGGTCTAGAAGTAACCTGACAAGCTATTTCTGGGATGTTTGGAGTCTAGATTTGAGGGTTTTGGAGGTGCTGGGGTACCAGGAGGCAGAGGTGGGACCAAATCATTGTTTTGCAAGTCATAAGTAAGTCTCAAGTCTTTGCCCTCAAGTCCTGAGTTAAGACAGGCAAGTCCAGGGTCAAGTCCAATGTCAAGACTGGAAAGTTTCAAGTCAAGTCCCAAGTGCTCCATTTTGAGTTTCGAGTCCTTTCAAGTCCTTTTTTAACCACAAACTAATATATTTACACAGATTGTGTATGCTTTTAAAGCACTGTATTTATTTATTAAAACAAGTGCATTTGAAATAGCAGGAACAAAAATTGTGTTGACATTACACTCCACAATAGCACTATTAACCAGTCATTTTAAACATTTAACTCATTCCTTTACAGAATAAGCACATTTGAAAAAACAAGTGCAACTGTACTTATTTACACAAAAACTTTAACATTGTATTTCCACTGCATATTGCATTGTAACTCGTTTCACAGCAGTTTCTATCCTGTTCTCACCTTATCTCATTGATCTCATCTCATACTGTATGTGTGTTGATGTGTGCGTACACATAAACATGTCGAACGAATTTGGAAATTGTTGAGTCTCTGTCTGTAATCTTCGAACCGCATGTTTTGCATACCGTAATTCCTTTTTTGTTGACCAACTCGTAGTTGTAATACCCGAACAAAACTATTTTTGGCATAATTTTCCCTCACTGGCGCGTTGTTTGACAGCTCTTCTTTGACAGACACAAACGTACACAATGAAAGATACACAGCGCTCCTGAATAACTTTTTAATCATTGGGCCTTCCGCCCGGTTGTAGCTGAGATAGGCGCCAGCGCCCCCCGCGACCCCGAAAGGGAATAAGCGGTAGAAAATGGATGGATGGATGGATGGATGGGTTTTGGAGAAAGTAGCAAGTCTTGTCAAGTCAAAAGGCTTAAATCCAAGTCAAGTCACAAGTCATTGATGTTGAAGTCTAATTCGAGTTGCAAGTCTCTTTACATTTTGTCAAGTCAAGTCTAAAGTCATTAAATTCTTGACTCGAGTCCAAGTCATGTGACTCGAGTCCACACCTCTGCCAAGAGGTGCATGCGTAATCAAAAAAGGGTTGAATGAAAGTTCCCGCTAGACTCCTCAAGGTGCTTTTGTTGACCAGAGAGGAGATTCTGTAGAGGAATCTTGTTCTATGGTTAACCTTTTTGATTACCTTGGTTGCCATTTTATCACAGGAAAGATTAGCCTTTACAATGGAACCTAGGTAGGTGACCTCATCTTTCCTGGTGATAACAGTGTCAACCACTTGAAAAGTAACGCCACTGACTTTCTCAAGGTTGATTTGGGACCCAAATAGAATGGATTCCGTTTTACCTAAGTGTATGGATAGCTTATTGTAGACTGACTATACTTCCTCTTTTCCCCGGACATGTCCGGGGTGTCCGGGCGGGGTTTCTTAAATAAATGATAAATAAATGGGTTGTACTTGTATAGCGATTTTCTACCTTCAAGGTACTCAAAGCGCTTTGACACTACTTCCACATTTACCCATTCACACACACATTCACACACTGATGGAGGAAGCTGCCATGCAAGGCGCCAACCAGCACCCATTAGGAGCAAGGGTGAAGTGTCTTGCTCAGGACACAACGGAAGTGACGAGGTTGGTACTAGGTGGGATTTGAACCAGGGACCCTCGGGTTGCGCAGGGCCACTCACCCACTGCGCCACGCCGTCCCTATGCCTCAAATGTCCGGTGTTTTGTGTCAAGGTTGCCTGTATTTTCAATGAACATAGAGGGTTAAGAGGAGTTAAATACAAAACAAATTGTGAAGGTGAGCGCATGCAGCAACATTTGTGAGGTTGAACGTCAATCAAGGCATAATTAGTCAACAACCATACAGGACACAACAAGGGTGGCCGTATAAACAACTTTAACACTGTTCCAAATATGTGCCACACTGTGAACCCACACCAAACAAGAATGACAAACACATTTCGGAAGAACATCTACACCGTAACACAACACATCAAATATTCCACTTTGAAAAATATTTTTGGTGGAAGATTTTGCATATTTTGTGTGTTTTTCACCTGGACCCTTCCTTGGCGTGCTGCCCGCCTTGGCACGCACATATGTGTCCTCTTTTTGGGATTTCACAGTATGGTCAGCCTAGCTTATTGTCAGCGAGCCACTGCCACAAGTAGTCCTGTGCAAAATAAGGCATTTCTAAACGGACTCTCCACCGACTTAATAAGACATGACGGAGTAAAAGCGGGGCAGCACGGTGGAACAGAGGTGAGTGCATCTGCCTCACAATATGAAGGTCCTGAGCAGTCTTGGGTTCAATCCCGGGCTTGGGATCTTTCTGTGTGGAGTTTGCATGTTCTCCCCGTGACTAAGTGGGTTCTCTCCGGGTACTCCGGCTTCCTCCCACCTCCAAAGACATGCACCTAGGGATAAGTTGATTGGCAACATTAAATTGGCCCTAGTGCAGTGGTTCTTAACCTTGTTGGAGGTACCGAACCCCACCAGTTTCATATGCGCCTTCACCGAACCCTTCTTTAGTAAAACAATAAAAGTTTGTTTTTCAACGCCAGTGTCTCTGAGAGAAGCCAATGGAAGAGCCAAGATCACAGCTGCCTTTTTTACAACTGCAGGAGAAGGTTGCATAGTGCGCTCAAGTCTCCGGTAAGTGCCGACCTAATATCACAATTTCCCCATCCGAAAACTTGCTGGTTGACGCAGAGAAACATGTTCGCTTGACCGCTCTGTGTTAAAGCTTCACACCAAACAAAGAAACACCGGCCGTGTTTCGGTTGCTAAAGGCAGCTGCAATCCACTGCTTTCCACCAACAGCATTCTTCTTTATAGTCTCCATTATTAATTGAACAAATTGCAAAAGATTCAGCAACACAGATGTCAAAAATACTGTGTAATTATGCGATGAAAAGAGACGACTTTTAGCCGTGTTTGGTGCTGGGCTGAAATGTTCGCTCCAACCAATAACGTCACAAGCACACGTCAACATAAGCGTCATCATTCCGCGACGTTTTCAACAGGATGCCTCGCGGGAAATTTAAAATTGCAATTTAGTAAACTAAAAAGGCCGTATTGGCATGTGTTGCAATGTTAATATTTCATCATTGATATATAAACTATCAGACTGCGTGGTTGGTAGTAGTGGGTTTCAGTAGGCCTTATAAACGTCCTGGTCGTGGAACTGTGGACCAGCTCTATACTCTCCGCAGGGTTCTTGAGGGTGCATGGGAGTTTGCCCAACCAGTCTACATGTGCTTTGTGGACTTGGAGAAGGCATTCGACCGTGTCCCTCGGGAAGTCCTGTGGGGAGTGCTCAGAGAGTATGGGGCATCGGACTGTCTTATTGTGGCGGTCCGCTCCCTGTACGATCAGTGTCAGAGCTTGGTCCGCATTGCTGGCAGTAAGTCGAACACATTTCCAGTGAGGGTTGGACTCCGCCAAGGCTGTCCTTTGTCACCGATTCTGTTCATAACTTTTATGGACAGAATTTCTAGGCGCAGTCAAGGCGTTGAGGGGTTCCGGTTTGGTAACCGCAGGATTAGGTCTCTGCTTTTTGCAGATGATGTGGTCCTGATGGCTTCATCTGACCGGGATCTTCAGCTCTCGCTGGATCGGTTCGCAGCCGAGTGTGAAGCGACCGGAATGAGAATCAGCACCTCCAAGTCCGAGTCCATGGTTCTCGCCCGGAAAAGGGTGGAATGCCATCTCCGGGTTGGGGAGGAGACCCTGCCCCAAGTGGAGGAGTTCAAGTACCTAGGAGTCTTGTTCACGAGTGAGGGAAGAGTGGATCGTGAGATCGACAGGCGGATCGGTGCGGCGTCTTCAGTAATGCGGACGTTGTACCGATCCGTTGTGGTGAAGAAGGAGCTGAGCCGGAAGGCAAAGCTCTCAATTTACCGGTCGATCTACGTTCCCATCCTCACCTATGGTCATGAGCCTTGGGTCATGACCGAAAGGATAAGATCACGGGTACAAGCGGCCGGAATGAGTTTCCTCCGCCGTGTGGCGGGGCTCTCCCTTAGAGATAGGGTGAGAAGCTCTGCCATCCGGGACGAACTCAAAGTGAAGCCGCTGCTCCTCCACATGGAGAGGAGCCAGATGAGGTGGTTCGGGCATCTGGTCAGGATGCCACCTGAACGCCTCCCTAGGGAGGTGTTTAGGGCATGTCCAACCGGTAGGAGGCCACGGGGAAGACCCAGGACACGTTGGGAAGACTATGTCTCCCGGCTGGCCTGGGAACGCCTCGGGATCCCCCGGGAAGAGCTAGATGAAGTGGCTGGGGAGAGGGAAGTCTGCGTTTCCCTGCTTACACTGTTGCCCCCGCGACCCGACCTCGGATAAGCGGAATGGATGGATGGATGGATGGATATATAAACTGTCAGACTGTGTGGTGGGTAGTAGTGGGTTTCAGTAGGCCTTTAAGAACCACTGCCCTAGTGTGTGAATGTTGTCTGTCTGTCTGTGTTGGCCCTGTGATGAAAGGGCGACTTTTCCAGGGTGTGCACCGCCTTCCGCCCGAATGCTGCTAAGATAGGCTCCAGCAATCCCAAAAGGGACAAGCGGTAGAAAATGTATGGATGGATGGATGGATGGAGTAAAAGCATGTACATTTGTTTAAGGTTGTCTTCTTCCTGCTAGTATTTAGCGTGTGCGCACAGCAGTTTGTGTTTAGTCCAGAGAACCTCCCAATAAGTCAGGCTACAGCCCACGTGACTCGTCACAGGGCTGCGGGGATTGGCTGGGCATGCCTATGACGTCAGCAAACTGCCCTCAACACAACCGCCCCGGCTCCCAAACACACACGCGCGCGCAGCTCTACGCCCCCCCCCCTCTCTCTCTTTCTCTTCTCGGGTTCTTCTCCCCTCCCCGGCTAGCTTCTCCCCCCCGAAGCATCCTCCAGCGAGTGTAGGTTAGAACCGCAGCGGCAGGCCGAGCGACAGCACCATTCATGGATTAAAGCTCGCCCAGCTCTTTATTATCTGCGGCTAGTCCGGCCAGGGCCTCCGCCCCTCCTCTCTCTCTGTTTCTGCTGCATGTCTCCATGTCGGCGCCTTTCTCTTGCTTTGGTTAGTTGACAGGCGACGTCTGTTTTTTTTTTTTATTTCATTTTTTTTAGAGGCTCACGGTTAGCTAGGGCGTTAGCCTCACACACCGAACCTCACTGAGGATCGTTGTAGGTAGAGGAATGCAAATCTGCAACCATGATGGAAGGTAAGGGTTTAGCTCTCTTTTCCTGTAATCCCCCCCTTTATGTCCTTGTCCCCTCAGTCTATATTGGAGGGTTCAAATGTCATAAGCTGTCATGTTGTCTTCAGGAGAAGGCAAACATGGTGACACAAATGGAATATACCTTTTTGGTCTTTTGTTCTCAACGCCACCCCCCTTCTTTTTTGTTTACCACTTCCCTTCTAAAGGATTATTTGAAGGTTTTGTGCAGAGGGGCTTATGTGCCCAGCTGGCTGACTTGTAGGAATTCTCTTTGTGTGGTGTTGTACGACCCTGTGCATGTATACAACATTCACATCAAGTTACATGATGGCATTGCGCCTTCCCATGTTTGGCTCTACATATAGTTGTTATTTTGAGCATTGAGAAGGCAAAGACAAATGAAAGGTGCTCCTTGGTGGCATCACTGAGGGGGAAGGCCGCAGCTGGCATTTAAGTATCACCTCTGAAAGGCCTACTGAAATGAGATTTTCTTATTTAAACGGGGATAGTAGGTCCATTCTATGTGTCATACTTGATCATTTCACGATATTGCCATATTTTTGCTGAAAGGATTTAGTAGAGAACATCGACGATAAAGTTAGCAACTTTTGGTCGCTAATAAAAAAGCCTTGCCTGTACCGTAAGTACGTAGCAGACCATGTGCGTGTGACATCACCGGTTGTAGAGCTCCTCACATCCTCACATTGTTTACAATCATGGCCACCAGCATCTATTTCGATTCGGACCGAGAAAGCGACAATTTCCCCATTAATATGAGCGAGGATGAAAGATAAATAAATGGGTTGTACTTGTGTAGCGCTTTTCTACCTTCAAGGTACTCAAAGCGCTTTGACACTACTTCCACATTTACCCATCCACACACACATTCACACTCTGATGGAGGGAGCTGCCATGCAAGGCCCTAACCAGCACCCATCAGGAGCAAGGGTGAAGTGTCTTGCTCAGGACACAACGGACGTGACGAGGTTGGTATTAGGTGGGGATTGAACCAGTGACCCTCGGGTTGCGCACGGCCACTCACCCACTGCGCCACGCCGTCCCCATATTTTGTGTTTTTTTTGTGACAAAAATAGCATACAACTTAAATCTTTAAAATAATTGTATTGACAGATGGACCTAATGTTGAACTAGAGATTTAAAACGTGAATAATAATTTTAAAAAAATACGGTGGAAAAGGGGTTAGTGCGTCTGCCTCACAATACGAAGTTCCTGCAGTCCTGGGTTCAAATCCAGGCTCGGGATCTTTCTGTGTGGAGTTTGCATGTTCTCCCCGTGAATGCGTGGGTTCCCTCCGGGTACTCCGGCTTCCTCCCACTTCCAAAGACATGCACCTGGGGATAGGTTGATTGGCAACACTAAATTGGCCCTAGTGTGTGAATGTGAGTGTGAATATTGTCTGTCTATCTGTGTTGGCCCTGCGATGAGGTGGCAACTTGTCCAGGGTGTACCCCGCCTTCCGCCCGATTGTTGCTGAGATAGGCGCCAGCGCCCCCCGCGACCCCGAAAGGGAATAAGCGGTAGAAAATGGATGGATGGATGGATGAATAATGACACATTTTTAATATTTTTTTGACTAAAACCCTTTGGGGTCCTTGAGATCAAGCCTGAGTGGAGGCCCACATTTATATTGGTTACACATATATTGTATTGTTTTTTTAAAATATAAAATATCAAAATGGCCCCCACTAGCTTTGAATTTTCAGTGTGCGGTCCTCAGTGGAAAAAGTTTGGACACCCCTGACGTAAGCACGTCCATATATGGTCACGGACACTGAACATGTTGACGCCCACAAGATTCAAGTTGAAGCACCAAAATAAAAGATTTGCATCTAACTTTCAAACGCTCGCAAGAAAAGTTCCTACATTGTTTCATGTTTCGTTTGGTTTTGGAGGCGCGGAGGGGACGTTAGGAAAGAAAGGTCAAAGGTCAGCTGTGGTCAGATTTGTGGATGAGGATAGTAAGAGTGAAGGACTAGAAGGAAAAAAAAAAGACGAGGGCAGTGGGAGCAATTCAGATGTTATTAGACACATTTACTAGGATAATTGTGGAAAATTCCTTATCTGCTTATTGTGTTACTAGTGTTTTAGTGAGATTATATAGTCATACCTGAAAGTCGAAAGGGGTGTGGTGACCGCCAGTGTCTCTGAGGGAAGCCATGGAGGAGCCAAGAAAGTCACAGCTGCCTCTTTGACAGCTGCAGGGGGAACGATACAAGCTCCGCTCATGTTTACGGTAAGAGCCGACTTATTACCACAATTTTCTCACCGAAACCTGCCGGTTGACATGTGGTAGAGAACCATGTTCGCTTGACCGCTCTGTTCCCTATTAAAGCTTCTCAACAAACAAAGAACCACCGCCTGTGTTTGTGTTGCTACAGCTGGCTGCAGTAGACCGCTTTCCACCACCATCTTTCTTCTTTGTAGTCTCCATTATTAATTGAACAAATTGCTAAAGATTCAGCAACACAGATGTCCAGAATACCGTGTAATTATGCGATAAAAACAGGCTACTTTTAGCCGTGATCGGTGCTGGGAGAACATGTCCGCTACCACCGGTGACGTCACGCGCACGCGTCATCATTCCGCGACGTTTTCAACCGGATACCTCGCAGGAAATTTAAAATTGCAATTTAGTAAACTAAACCAGCCGTATTGGCATGTGTTGCAATGTTAATATTTCATCATTGATCTATAAACTATCAGACTGCGTGGTCGGTAGTAGTGGGTTTCAGTAGGCCTTGAAATCTGCTCTATTTACTTTTGTTCTTTGTTCTGTTTTGTTTAGGAATCATGTGAATTTATAGCGCCAAGGTATCTTAAGGCAATTTAGACATGGAGCAGGTCTAAAACGATGTTACTCCTACTGACGTGAACCAACAGAGCAAGGACTTAAGTGACGGAGGCAAGGAAAAACTCAAAACCGAACCCAAGCTCTGTAGGGTGTAGTGTTAAAGTTAAAAAAAAGTTAAAGTACCAATGATAGTCACACACACGCTATGTGGGGTTAAATTAACCTCTGCATTTGACCCATCCCCTTGTTCACCCCCTGGGAGGGGAAGGGAGCAGTGAGCAGCAGCGGTGGCTGCGCCCGGGAAACATTTTGGTGATTTAACCCCCATTCCAACCCTTGATGCTGAGTGCCAAGCAGGGAGGTAATGGGTCCCATTTTTATAGTCTTTGGTTTGACTCGGCCGGGCTTTGAACTCACAACCTACCGATCTCAGGGCGGACACTCTAACCACTGAGCAGGTTGTCCCGATACCAATATTTTAGTACCGATACCAAACTATTTCGGTACTTTTCTAAATAAAAAAAGGGGACCCCAAAAATGTAATTATTAGCTTTATTTTAACAAAAAATCTTACGATACATTAAACATATGTTTTTTATTGGAAGTTTGTCCTTAGATAAAATAGTGAACATACAAGACAACTTGTCTTTTAGTAGTAAACAAACAAAGGCTCCTAATTTAGCTGCTGGCATATGCAGTAACATATTGTGTCATTTATCATTCTATTGTGACTGTGCTGTGAACATTTTGTCTCTGGTACTTGAACACAGCAAGTAGTGTTAGCTTTGTTTTCAAACATTTCTGACTAATTATAATAGATCGATTGATTGAATAATTTATTGGAAGTATGCATAGGATCAGGTAGAGTTTCATGACGTTACAGATTGACTGGTACAAGGTCAACTAAAAGGTGTTGCCCCAAGAAAGCATTAAAAGCATGTCGTGTTTATTAAAAAAAAAAAAATCCTCCGTGTCAGAGTAACGTTTATATTTTTTAGTGTTGCAGCTAAGGCAGGCAAAATCAGCCACTACTTTAAAAGCGATCTCGTGACGAGGAAAGTCAAGAGTCCAGGTGAAACAGAGCAGAGAAATTAACGTAACAGGCAGTTGAAATGTAATAATTCATGGTGGTGACAACATCTGGAAATTTTTGCCCACAGAGAGCTTGAAGGCTGTTTCTAAATCATCTATGAGTGTCTCAAGCAAAAGTGGCCCCACCATACAAGCTCTGAGCCCATCATTGTCTTATGCAATTGCTTAGACCACAGGTGTCAAACTCAAAGCCCGGGGGCCCGATCTGGCCTGCAACATGATTTTACCTGGCCCTCAAACACCTGGAATCGATATGTGTCAATAAAGTACTCAATATTTTCTCACTAAATGTAATGGATTTTTTTCTTTTTGACAAAAATAATATATATACTGCTTGAAATTGCATGCCTTTTTAACTTTAATAGTATCAGCACCTCCAAGTCCGAGTCCATGGTTCTCGCCTGGAAAAGGGTGGAATGCCATTTCCGGGTTGGGGAGGAGACCCTGCCCCAAGTGGAGGAGTTCAAGTACCTAGGAGTCTTGTTCACGAGTGGGGGAAGAGTGGATCGTGAGATCGACAGGCGGATCGGTGCGGCGTCTTCAGTAATGCGGACGTTGTACCGATCCGTTGTGGTGAAGAAGGAGCTGAGCCGGAAGGAAAAGCTCTCAATTTACCGGTCGATTTACGTTCCCATCCTCACCTATGGTCATGAGCTTTGGGTCATGACCGAAAGGATAAGATCACGGGTACAAGCGGCCGAAATGAGTTTCCTCCGCCGTGTGGCGGGGCTCTCCCTTAGAGATAGGGTGAGAAGTTCAGCCATCCGGGAGGAACTCAAAGTAAAGCCGCTGCTCCTTCACATCGAAAGGAGCCAGATGAGGTGGTTCGGGCATCTGGTTAGGATGCCACCCGAACGCCTCCCTAGGTCCAACCGGTAGGAGGCCACGGGGAAGATCCAAGACACGTTGGGAAGACTATGTCTCCCGGCTGGCCTGGGAACGCCTCGGGATCCCCCGGGAAGAGCTAGAGGAAGTGGCTGGGGAGAGGGAAGTCTGGGTTTCCCTACTTAGGCTATTGCCCCCGCGACCCGACCTCGGATAAGCGGAAGAAGATGGATGGATGGATGGATGGAGTATCCATTATTGCATCAAATATTACAGTATATTATACTATCCAAACATTTTTTGTCTAAATAAGAATAAATACCTAAATATCTGCTTGACTTATGATTTTACAGCAAAGTACCCATGAAATTAATACAAATAACAATAAATGTTAGGTTGTTCTTTACAGCATGTTACTGTAAATTGAAAAACAATACAATGTTTTTCAGGATTGTACCACATCTGCCTCAATTTGAGCCAGAAAAACCGTGTCTAAACAATAATGATAATCCGAATCAGACATATTGGCCAAGTGTCACCTCCTTTATGGAAAATAAATTGCATTTCTTAGTATCTTAAGTATCTTGATCAAGTATTATAACTGAAGGATGAGGTTAAATATGTTATACTACGATAGCAAGTCAAGAGCAATCATCCTGATAGCTAAGCTAACCGCTAGATCTATCTTGAACTATACCAATAAAATAATTGTGTAGTAAACGTAAAGAAGTGTAGATGGAAGCAGCTATTACAAGGAAATTAAAAAGTGGGTTAATACGAGTTTGACAGAGGACAATTTGAGAATTGTTGCTGTGTCAGCATTGTCATGGTTAGTACTCGACACGTAAGAGGAGGTTGATTGATGCATATATTGGTGGTGTCGAAAAGCGGTAGAAAATGGATGGATGGATGGACACCAAGGGTAGTGTCAGCATATGATCTACCCTTCAGTGATTAGGTCGATATTTTTACATTCTAAATTTTATTGTTTCTGTTAAGAATTCCATAGATAAAGACGACTTTCAGGGCCAAAAACAAATGATTTAAATGAGTCATAGATAGTTTTTTTTGCATTTGTTTAGGTAATGTGTACCAGTATTGTTGATAGGTTTTCATTGTAGTGAGTCCCCGGGACCCACAGGTACTGATTTGAGTGGGTCCCTGGAAAATTCAATGGGTACCAAATTAAAACAGAATGTGTATTTCTTCATTTATTTCTTATCTTTTTATTTTTCTTGAATTGTAGCTATAAACTCTTTTGATTATGGTAAGGTTTGATATGATATTGGTTATTAGTCCATCCATCCATTTTCTACAGCTTGTCCCTGTCTGGGTCGCGGGTGTGGCTGAAGCCTACATAACGTATATATTAATTTATGTTCAAATTGTATCTCAAATAAAACAAATACAATTCTGAGCATAATACATTTGCAAACGCCGTTCAAAGCATTTTTCATCACCGCATTATGTTTATTTTTACTTGATTACAGCATGTCCCCTAAACATTAAACACTATCGACACAAAAGAGCAAAGCATGCGCGAACACATGATTTGCAATGGTGCAGACTAATGGTGTTGCGGCCGCGATATTTAGCTGACTTTGCTTCACTATATGAAGGGTTTATTATGGTTTGTTTTTCTGATTCGGTTGGTGTCTTACTTCGCACTCACATTCTCAGTTCTAGTGGTTGGAGGGCAGCAACGTGTCAATCTCTGGCTGTGGGCTGTTCATTTGATTTATTTGATAAGGACATTTTCACAATACATATCGCAGAGCTACATTACAAGCTAATGGGACAAAGGCATAGTGGCAACAGGTCAACAATACATTTTAGAGATTCAACTCTATACTATAATTATCGAAAAAATCAAAAACAAAGCTGTGGACAAATGCTACTTTAACCGTGGCTGAAATGCTCATAACTCAAATTATGCAGGCAACTTAATGCATAACAAAAAGCAGAGAGACAGCTCTTATCTCAAATTACTTGTAAGTTAAGGTACCATCCTTGAATGATGGAAGATCGTATCACAAACTTTTTTAACTGAGGTACGTCTTTGCATCATATTGGTGATTTGCTCTGCATAGGAAGTCTTCCATTCTTATTGTTGTTTTTGCCAATTGATGCTATCGCAGAACAATCGGATTGGCCCCCAATTGTTTGTTCTTTAAACCCTTGAACAAGACAAAGTATCCGCATGTTTTCAGTTTTTAAAAGGTTTACTTTAAGTTTTAAAGCTTACTTACCTTCTTGGCCAGATCCGCTACATTTGATAGATTCAAGTGGGCCTACAGCTATCAATTATTTTAGTAATCGAGTAATTTATCGATTTGTTTTTAAAAAAATAATCTAATAATCAGATAAACACACTTTACAGCCTCAATTTGTATTTTAGAGAGAATAGTTAAAATAAATATTTTGTTTTGCTTGCCATAACCTTTATTTGTTTCTAATGCACGTATTCAACATTGAAATTGCACTTTTAAAGAGGAACGGCACTTTTTGGGGGAAATTTGCTTATCGTTCACAGTCCCAATGAGAGACATGAAGACAAAAGTTGTTTTTTTGCATTATCATTTTTTTAAATTGGCTCGTTCTACAGTAAGTGGCTAGCAATGCAGCTATTGGGAGCAATCAATTCTACCTCTAAATCACTTTAAAAATGCATTCAAAAACCGTCATCAATACTTCATTTACGTTCCGTAACCAAGCTGCAGCGACATTGTTATTGTAGGAGTAAACACAGAGGAATTCTTTTTTTTTTCCAGCGTGGTAACACATCGGCATGCTACAACATTAGTTGTAAACTGGCTATGGCAAGAGATAAGATAGCTTCTATGTCACCACCTGAATCGCTTCTGAGTCTGTAATCCACAACACAATGCGATGGGACACCAATCTGTACTGCCTGAAAAACATGAACAACAATCATATTACGGTATCTGTAACGTATTATCCGACATTTTATGTTTTGTTTGTACATAACAAGCTCGACAGCATACGGTTTGTACTGCAGTTGTAATAACAAGCATGATGTTCTGCGTGTATTAGATTAGAAAACACAAGCGTTTGTTTTTGGAAGTAGGAACACATATTTGTTGCTGGAAGTCGGAAGTGCGCTGCTATGGAAACGGAAATATTGTATATGCGCTGAGAAAAGAAGTTCTGGCAATGCTTGAAATGACCAAACTACAAAGGCTTTGAATCTTTGGGCACCACATGATTCAATTAGATTCTTGGGGGTAACGATTCGAATCAGAATTTATTTTCGATTCACAATCAATTTTTTTTTAGTAACATTGGATGTAGGGCCGGGCGATATTGGCTTTTATTAATATCACAATATTTTTATGGCATATTGCGATGTACGATATATATTACGATATTTTGCCTTGGCCTCGAATGAACACTTGATGCATATAATCACAGCAGTATGATGATTTTATGTGTCTACATTAAAACATTCTCCTTCATACTGCATTAATATATGCTACTTTTAAACTTTCATGCAGAAAGGGAAATCACAACTAAGTCAATTGACCAAAACTGCAGTTATTAAATACTTTTCATTCTCTCACGGGTGACTTTTTAAATAAACGAACAAATTAATATTGTTGCTACCTTTTTGTAGTAACACTTCTGCTCCATATTGCTGTTGTCTGCTGAATATCTTCCCACTTGAAGCCAAACCACTGCCAGATGATGGATCCCCTGCTCTTTATTTTGGGCATTTTTGATCAGTTTCGCACCCTCTCTCTGTTGTATTGTCACAAGCTCCCCTCCGCTCCGCTTGAGCCACCTGCCTCAGCTAACGTTAGCCATGCTGCTACCTCTCTGCTCCGCGAGAGCGTATGACGCTAGACGCGCGACAGTATGTGACGTATGTAAGAAGGCGGGCTTGTTTTACGTCTCTCTGAGAAGGAGAGACGAGAAGGAGTGACAAACCCCAGTAATGTAATGCCCGCAGCTAAAAGCAACTGTGTGAGAACATATAATCGAATATTATGATATAGTCATTTTATATATCGCACAGAGACAAACCTACGATATATTGTTTGTATCGATATATCGCCCAGCCCTAATTGGATGCCAATTTTATGATTACCGTATTTCCTTGAATTGCCGCAGGGCATATAGTATGCGCCTGCCTGGAATTACTGCCGGGTCAAAGTCGCTTCCCAAAATAATTAGCGTATGCTTAGTATTACCGCCTGGTCGAACTCGTGACGTCACGAGTGATACTTCTTCTGTCATCATTTTCAAAATGGAGAAGGCTCATTTCAATACCGGTAACTTGAAATCGCATAAAGGGAAGAAGATTAAGAGCTATTCAGTAGGATTTAAGGTCCAAGCTTACATCCCACTCAAATTTTTACTGCATACCTTTGATAAGTGCCAGAGTGAGAAGAGGTTTTAAAATAATTAGCGCATGTTTACTTTTACCGGATGCCTTTGGTAAGCGCAGGAGTGAGAAGAGGTTTTAAATTAATTAGCGCCCCGGCAGCAATTCAAGGAAATACGGTAACTACATTCCTCCAAAAAATAAACAGCTCTGTTTAATTTTTATATTACATAAAAGAAAGCTGGTTTTCTTAAATAAAATACTTTCCAAACATTTGATAAAGTCAAATACAAATAAGACTACAAGAGAAGTATCCAACACTTATCTTTTTGTAAAGTAAATCCGTACAGCAGATATGGGCATCTACATCAAGAATATGATTTGCCTGAGTGGCTGAACAGAACAGATTGATAAAAAAACAAGTAAATAATAATAATAATGATAATAATAAAATATATTTTTGAGTTTTTTTTTAATAGATTAAGAATTGTTACAAATAATGATCGCAAATAATCTGAGTCACCCATACAACGTACGGAAAATATTGTACATATTACATATTGTTATGTACGTGTCTGTTACTACATTGTATATGGACTTGCAGTGTTTTAATAAAATGTTGATGGAGAGTTTTGAAGTTTTTTTTAGAGGGCTTTGAAAGCTATTAGGGTGACTCTCATTAACCACATCTTTCGAGCATTTTTCATCATTAAAGTTGAAGTACCAATGATTTTCACACACACACTAGGTGTGGTGAAGTTTGTCCTCTGCATTTGACCAATCCCCTTGTTCACCCCCTGGGAGGTGAGGAGAGCAGTGAGCAGCAGCGTGGGCCACGCTCGGGAATTATTTGATGATTTATGTGGGCCTACCGAGGATGTCGTAGTGGTTTGTGTTGTGGTTTGTGCAGCCCTTTGAGACACTAGTGATTTAGGGCTATATAAGTAAACATTGATTGATTGATTGATTTAACCCCCAATT
Source organism: Nerophis ophidion (assembly GCF_033978795.1). Classification (NCBI taxonomy): domain Eukaryota; kingdom Metazoa; phylum Chordata; class Actinopteri; order Syngnathiformes; family Syngnathidae; genus Nerophis; species Nerophis ophidion. Next base: position 32,765,850 of record NC_084632.1, on the reverse strand, counting down.
CCAACCCTTGATGCTGAGTGCCAAGCAAGGAGGTAATAGCAATAAGCAGGGAGGCCGTGGGTCCCATTTTTTGTAGTCTTTGGTATGACTCGGCCAGGGTTTGAATGCACATCCTACTGATCTCAGGGCGGACACTCTCACCACAAGGCCACTGAGCCGGATCATCTTTCATATCCTAAAAAAAGATGTGTGTTCTTGTATTTCCTAATGATTGTGAATGATAGTCATAATTCCAAAAAAAATGCAGTTCCTCTTATGCATGTGTTCATTAATAATAATAATAATAAACAAAAACAATAAAAAAAACTCTGCTATTAGCTGCCACAATAGATCATGTCACCCACACACTACATCCGTTATGTGCTTTCTATTGCATCGGCTGAGCGTAAACTATGTCTGCATATTTAAAGTTCTGGGCACTCCATGTGTTCCGGAAATGTTTTAATTTTTGTTAGCTGCATTCATTAAAGGATTAATCAAAGCAACAGAATATAAATCAAAGCTTTTTTCTAAATGAATGAATTGATTAACTGTTGCGGCCCTATAGCTTAATGTTGATGAAAAACTATATATGTAAAAGTGAACATCTTAAAGCGGCCTTATTATGCACAAACAAATTTTCTTAAACTTTTCTTACCTATTGCTACCCGCTGTTTTGTATTTGGGATCTGCATAAGTCCCGAAAATTTGAAATCAAACCATAGAGGCCATGTTCAGATATTAATATTGTGTTCCGTCCTACTTCTGCCAAACGAGCTGTTTGGAATTTGCTCCTTTTATGATTTTCATTTTGTTATTAGCCATATTTCCCTGTTGACCTGTAGATTATAACAAATTAAGGCACCTCAGCTATCGTCCACATTATCCAAAGCAGACAGCACACTACTAGACTTGTTGGATACTCTGACTGATCCCCGGACACCACAAAGTCCATAAAATACGTTTTAATCCTCCACAGTCTGAAAGACATGCTCATGTGTTTAGAGTTGAGTGTGACTGGTCAGTAATTATGAAATAATAATGGAATGCCCTTGAATGTTATTTAAATATGCCAACTTTAGGGCACCATGTTGTTTGCCGTTTCAGTTCTTTAAAATAACAAAAACCCCAATTCACACCCTAACACATTGTGCATATATGTGAACATACAAAGTCTGATTAATAATTGTATCATATAATGTTCTATTTTTCTTCTTTTGTTTTGTCCCTTTATTGACCATATTTTTCACAAGCAATTCTTATTGTTTGGCAGCCACTGCATTCAGAGAAGAACAAAAAACTTTGCTTCCTTTTGGATGGCTAGCTCGGGCTTAGCAGGACCTGTGTGTGATTGTGGGATTATAGTCAAGTGTTAAAATTGGAAGCTAATCCTTGGTAGCTTTGCTTTTTAAAGCTTCCTGCCATGGCCTGTATGGGTGTTCATGGGTAACAAATGGGGTTGAAGAGATGGGCTGATTACTTAATGTTGGTTTCAAGGCATCGATTCAATGGTACTTGGATTTACCTGGCAACCTCTTTCCTTTTCAGAAATATGTTTGTTTCATATGAGTGATAAATCCATTCCACATGGAGGTTTGGTCCTCCAAAAATATGAATTTCCCCCATAGCCTGGGTTTCAAGCGTGTTACTTACTCGCTTGCCATGTGGCTGTCCAAAGACTGGGTTCTTACCGCTTGTCTGATTGAACTAAACCAACTTGGATAAACCCTTGGTGCAGCAGAACAGAGGTCAGTGAGGACACACTGCATTAGTCCCTTTTAACTGTCTTAAAATATAAGAACTGAGAGCTTGGTAAACAATCAAAATGTTCATTCACAGGCAGTTTGGGCTTAGAATTTGGAGATGTATCAATCTGTTGCTTTAGAAGCTTTGGAGATTGATCAATCCAGTAATAATCATAATAATAATAATAATGGATTAGATTTATATAGCACATTTCTAGACACTCAAAGCGCTTCACAGAGAAGTGAGAGTCCATCATTCATTCACACATGGTAGTGGTAAGCTACTTTCATATCTACAACTTCCCTGGGGTAAACTGACGGAAACGTGGCTGCCAGTTTGCGCCCACGGCCCCTCCGACTACCACCTATTATTCATTCACCAGTGTGAGCGGCACTGGGCGCAAGGGTGAAGTGTCCTGCCCAAGGACACAACGGCAGCGATTAGGATGTCAAAATGCGGTAATGACAAAAATGTTTTGTCCACAATAATTCAAAGCAATGATAGCTAGTGACGACTTAGATTTAGACAAACTTTATTGCCATCTGGTTTCCTCTGCAATGTGAATATTTAATGTGTTTAGGTACTAAATTTAGAAAAGATTCCCAAAACCAGTGGTGCATCATGTTTGGTTGTTTGTACTTGTACTTGTTTGTACATGTAGATTACACAGTTCATGTTTGAGGTTTGATTTGACCAATGACACACATACTATAATGTAAGTGTTATTATTTCTTTCTACCCAGCTGAAGTAGCTTGTTTATGTGCACATAAATGTAACATATTGACCGGCATGACGTATACTCTATGTCCAGGTCCTGATTCCTGTACATAGACAACCATATCCTCTACCTTAACAGTAATGCTTAGCAAGTCAACCGTCAATATTGACAACAAGCTTTTTACATATGCAGGCCTTGCAGAACCAATATTTTTCATCTTGTACTCTCTCTGATGATGACAAAAGCTCATAAGGAAAGAGTATCGCAAAGTCCCCATCCCATTGTAGTGTGTTTACTCATTATTTAATGTGTCCATAAAACCTATACTATCAGGAACGATAAGGTAGCTTTAAATTAATTTGAAATAATTGTGTGCATCTGTTCAGCAGCACAGATGGAAAACATCAATATTTGGCTTTGACTGGAAACGGCATTATTGATCATGTAAAATTACGATAATTGACCCAGTCGTCAATTATGCCAGTTTTGTTTATTTCAAGTAGTAGAAATAGCTTATCCGGACATTGTCACAGGAGGAAAAGTCTACCGTGGCAGAGTTTGACAATAAGTTGACGGAGACCCAGCTGAACTTTCTCTAAACGAAAAGACAAGTGGGCGAATGGGAAATGTTGCGGTTTGCTTTTGTGTGCACTTTTGTGTGCACTTTTTTTTGCACCGTACTTGTGAATTTATTCAGTGACAAAACAACTCTCTTGAATGAATTGCATTTTGTTTTTAAAGCAGGCACGCCCATTCTCACTGACACACTTGCATAATCACGCACAAGATTCAGGGCCAGATAAACAGACATGCTTGTGTAATACAGCGGCAGCTGGGGAGACAGGTTTACTCTCAAGTGACATCAAACCGCTTCCTTACTACAATATAGTGCACCTACTGTATTGCAAATTTAATCACACCTTGAGTACTTCATTGTTTCAGTTTAATTTGGGATAGGCGATATAGCCTAAAATCTATATCGTCCTTTTAAAAAAAGTATTTTATACAAACAAGCATGCACACAAACTACTTACGGTACTATCTGTATGTGGAACAGTGGAAAATCATTAAAGACAGAATATTTAGAGACACAGAATGAAAGTGGCATAAATAGATTTAATGTTTGTAAAGGATTATAAAGCCATAATCACGGTTTGGTATGTACCCTGGTTTTAAGGTCATGTTTTGATTCATTTTCGGTGCGGTTATGGAACAAATTGCCATACTTAAAAGTTAACATTTTCAACAAAGAGGTTTTTCATCCATTTTCTACCGCTTATTCCCTTTTGGGGTCGCGGGGGGCGCTGGCGCCTATCTCAGCTACAATCGGGCGGAAGGCGGGGTACACCCTGGACAAGTCGCCACCTCATCGCAGGGCCAACACAGATAGACAGACAACATTCACACTCACATTCAAACACTAGGGTCAATTTAGTGTTGCCAATCAACCTATCCCCAGGTGCATGTCTTTGGAAGTGGGAGGAAGCCCACGCATTCACGGGGAGAACATGCAAACTCCACACAGGAAGATCCCGAGCCTGGATTTGAACCCAGGACTGCAGGACCTTCGTATTGTGAGGCAGACTCCTCAGCCACCGTGAAGCCCACAGTTTTTCAAACTGTGGCCTTTCCTTGGCACTCTTGCTCGATACAGATACAGATGCCTGACTATGGGCAATCACACAGGGTAGGGAATTCGTAAGCCTCAATCTGTACTCTGAACCATACCAAAGGTACTGTACCCAATATGTACTGTCGCACCCATTGGTAGTTAAGGTTCCCCATTATCAAGAACTGGATATTTAATTGAACATGAATGAAAAAATAGGTGTGTTGGCACCCCCTCGAAACCTGAAAGGTGAATGCAGTTGGCTAACCACTCCCACAAAACAACTGGAAAAAGGCATTCAATGATTTTGTCCAACACTTCATTGGCCTCATTTTTTCTGCTGTTTGCTACTATACGGTGTACATATTCTTTTCTACATTAATACGTTTTTGTCATCACATTCTTAAAACATAATACAGTCATGAACAATGTCTTCCTATTTGGCATTTTCACATTTGATTTGAGTATGAGTAAATGGGTGAGCAGCCACCCAATGTATTTCTAGTGCATGGCTTTAGAGGAAGACCCAATGCAAACAGATGTCAGTTTCAATCAGCAGATGATGCAACAGCACAGTGATGCAAAAACACAGCTAAAGGAAGAGATTAGAAGCACTTAGATCTATACTGGTTGTGCAGAGAAACCGTGTAATGCTTGTGGGAGGCGACAGTTGCAAAGTGAATAATCTAACATTATTTGAAGAACTCCGCATCTGGTAAAGGTCAAAAGGTTTTTGAGTACTTGTCATATTACATTAAACAAATGATTAGGTTTTTCATAAGCTGATAAAATATAGCATACACCTTGCTTCATTATTCCAGGGGTTAAAAGAAAGGCCATGTATTAAAATGTGTTTCATTATATCTCGGTTTATGAAAACATCTAGTTTCCATTCACATTGTACATTTGGATTTGTGAGGAGAGGTCCCGTCTGTGTGTTGGATACCCAGCAGCTCTCAGATGGGTGATTCACGGAGAATATTTTATTTGCAGGCATCAGCCCCTACATGGAATAGAGCAGCAATTGATTTAAAAGACAGTGAGGAAGACAGATGGAAACTGGAGACTCAGCTGAAGAGGGAACTGTACAGTAATTTAACCAACTCTCATGGCACAGAGTACCTCGTTCTCAGTCTTATTCTAAAACACCCATGAGGGCTAATTAAACACTTAAACTTGGGCGGCTTGTATTGTTGAATTGTCTTTGAGCCACCGTTCTGTCAATATGAGTCAGCTTATTGGTAAAAATGAAGGATTAGATTTGCTGCTTCCTGATTAGACTTGACAGTGGCTTTGTTAGGCATAAATGTGGCCTTTTGTTTGAATACATTCAGTGTTGACAGAATGCTGATGTCTTAACAAGGAGTGAGATGGTGCAAATTAAACTGTTAAAGGACTGTAGGGCTTTACATTGCATGTTTGTGCCTCAGGACCGGAAATCTCAAGGTACCTCACGATATGTGTTACATGGTCAACAACAGTATCTCGCTATGGTGATGGGGTAAACGAAAACATACATTTCGTAGATTATATTTTGCGCCATCATTTAACCAGAGTACAAAAAGCATCAGTGCAAAAACATCCATCCATCCATCCATTTCCTACCGCTTGTCCCTGTCAGGGGGTGATGGAGCCTATCCCAGCTCCACTCAGGCGGAAGGCTGGGGTACACCCTGGACAAGTCGCCACCTCACTCGCAGGGCCAACACAGATAGTGTTGCCAATCAACCGATCCCCAGGTGCATGTCTTTGGAGGTGGGAGGAAGCCGCACTCACAGGGAGAACATGGAAACTCCACACAGAAAGAGCCCAGGGATCGAACCCAGGACCTTCGTATTGTGAGGCACCTGTGATTGTGATTGTTTTTTATATTAATTCTGAAAACATCTTGTGTAGATTAAATTCATAAAGTAGAGAAAAAATGCATGTAAATTGAAGGATCCTTTCTCTTACTAGGTACCTGTGACCCCAATGAGGATAAGCGATATAGAAAACCAATGGATTGTAGGCCTGGGCGATATATCGATTTTATTGATAAATTCAAGTTTTTTGTTGCGGACGATTTAAAAGCGAACAAATTTAATGTTTTTACTCTCTTGCTCAGGTATACATTTTTTCCCCATGAGCTTCTGTAGCCCTCGCCCGGCCGTTACTTGCTTAGTGACGACTCATACACCAGCAAAACATGGCTAATGCGACCAAGAACAAGACGTTTTGTTCCAAACAAAAAAAAAGTGTTGTCACTGCTTTGGATTTGCGTCAACAGGCGTGGAAAAAATGACTTCATTTCGCAAAGTTTCTTCAAAAAAAGTAGCAACACAATAAACTTATTCCAGTATTTAAAACCGCCGCGAGCCGTGTGGGGGAAATCAAATGCAACCCATTACGGGGCGAACAAGACTGCAACAACAACAGACTACACTTTCATTTACGTCCGTAACCTGAATAATAACCAAGCTGTAGTGACATTATTGTAAGAGCAAACACTCAGGTAGTGAAAACGAGGCGACCGTCTGCAGCAGCCCGGTAAAATTTGTTAACACCAGCATGCCAAAGTGATCAACATGGTCATGGAGCTCTGAAAGAATGACATACTTTATTCTTTAACCTATTTTATACTGTATATCATTTTATTACTGAAAGGCCCATTCATACTTGGACGACTTTGCTTGTTGTTTTAAGTTTCTGAACAAGGTAAGCTGTCATTCCCAGCCTAAGTGGCATGTTATTGTGTCTAAATGAATCAAAGCTGAAAGTAAACATATAAATGTTTGTTTTTATTGCAGTTGCTTTGTTGTTGTTGTTGTTGTTGTTACCTCAGTTGTTTTTCATCAAGTAATGTTAAGTTACAAATTTTCCAACTTCATTGTGCATTATGTCCCATTATAATTGTAGTTGCTGCAATTGTCACATTGTGTTTTGTTGTTGTTGCAACTTTCTGTGCGAATAAGACTTTTACAACAAAACCCATGCAAAAGAGAGTGTTAGCATCATCTTAAAAACATAATTAGATGTTTATTTGGATTGATGAACACCTTCCGCCCGAATGCTGCTGAGATAGGCTCTAGCCACCCCGAACGGGACAAGCGGTAGAAAATGGATGGAATAAGTGCTCAATGTTTTTTTCTCAGTAACCTGACATGAGTGTTGATGTTGACATTTTTTCCACCCCTTCTGACATCATTGGTTCTAACTTGGACAACTGTGATTGTGGAAAGATGCAGCATTCTTTTATTCTTACAAACCTATACTCAAGGTATTAACAGGCAGGGGTGGAATTAGTGGTGTGCCTTTACCCAAATGGGAATTCCGGTTATTGGAGAGAAGAGAGGAGGTGTAAACTGTTGAAAGAGAAGGTTTTAAATTCTTTCTAATGTTAACATTTTTCTTTGGCTTACTAGTTTAATTTGACGTGACCTTAATATCAAAACATGGTTTTCCCCTTTATGCTATGCTTTTTTTAATAAGCAGACTCAATTGAGCAATAAAGTCCCCAGACAGTTTTCTGTGCTTCATTTTCTCACTAAGTTAGTCTTGAAGTACTGTATATTTAAGGTAGTACTAACTTATGACGAACTGCCACCCTGATCAATGGGGATTTTATTTTTTTTATGAGAAGGATTTGTAAGACGAGCTGGAAGTATTTGTTATACTTTGTTTTTGTGCTCACACTATTTTATAGCGTAAAAACTTTTTGTATAAATATACATGACAAAAAGAAAATACCGGCAAGTAATTTCAGGGGATGACTTACTTAGGTACATTTAGACCACCCATAACCAAGTACTTAAAAGTCTTAGAATCCTTTTGGTGGAAAGAACCTACCGCATAAAGTCTGTTATATAGGGTTGGGCACCTTTCACATTCAGACTAACACGAAAATAATTTGTATTACCTGGGAATTGATACCGTTACTCAACGGTAGGGATGGGCAGTATGGCCTAAAATCTGCATCGAGATATATATTGCAGCCTACTGCAATAACGATAAACTGTAGATTAGTGGTTCTCAACCTTTTTTCAGTAATGTACCCCCTGTGAAGAATTTTTTAATTCTAGTACCCCCTAATCAGAGCAAAGCATTTTTGGTTAAAAAAAAAAGAGATGAAGAAGTAAAATACAGCACTATGTCATCAGTTTCTGATTTATTAAATTGTCTAACAGTGCAAAATATTGCTCATTTGTAGTGGTCTTTCTTGAACTATTTGGAAAAAAAGATATAAAAATAACTAAAAACTTGTTGAAAAATAAACAAGTGATTCAATTATAAATAAAGATTTCTACACATAGAAGTAATCATCAACTTAAAGTGCCCTCTTTGGGGATTGTAATAGAGATCCATCTGGATTCATGAACTTAATTCTAAACTTTTCCTCACAAAAAAAGAAATCTTTAACATCAATATTTTTGGAACATGTTCACAAAAAATCTAGCTGTCAACACTGAATATTGCATTGTTGCATTTCTTTTCACAGTTTATGAACTTACATTCATATTGTGTTGAAGTATTTTTCAATAAATATGTTTATAAAGGATTTTTGAATTGTTGCTATTTTTAGAATATTTAAAAAAAATCTCACGTACCCCTTGGCATACCTTCAAGTACCCCTAGGGGTACGTGTACCCCCATTTGAGAACCACTGCTGTAGATCACAATATACTATTCGGTGTGCCTTTGGACTGAATTATTTCAAAATCTGTTCTTAATTTTTGTGTGACTTATTTTATATTAAAAACGACTAGCCACAACTCTAGCATATTTTTCTGGTGTTATTATGGAATGAACATGTGTTTAGAGACTCCACTTCTGTCCCTAGATGTCCCCGACGAAAAGTAAGTTGCAGCGAGCATGACGTTACACTTGTTACACTTTTGCTGCAGTTGGACTTTCTTTTCTTGAAAATCACCACTGTCGTCTTAATACAGTATTTGCACATTTGGGGCGACATGGCGTAGTGGGTAGAGCGGCCGTGCCAGAAACCTGAGGGCTGCAAGTTCGCTCCCCGCCTATTGACATCCAAATCGCTGCCGTTGTGTCTTTGGGCAGGACACTTCACCCTTGCCCCCGTTGCCGCTCACACTGGAGAATGAATGATGAATAAATGATAAGTGGTGGTCGGAGGGGCCGTAGGCGCAAACTGGCAGCCACGCTTCCGTCAGTCTTTGGCTACAGATGTAGCTTACCACCACCAGGTGTGAATGAATGATGGGTTCCCACTTCTCTGTGAGCGCTTTGAGCATCTAATAATAGAAATAGGGAAACTATGGCTCTAGAGCCAGATTTGGCTCTTTTGATGACTGCACCTGGCTCTCAGATAAATCTTAGCTGACATTGCTTAACACAGTAAGTAATGAATAATTCCGCTGGTAATCACAGTGTCAAAAATAATGTTCAAAATATAAAACATTCTCATGCATTTTAATCCATCCATCCGGTTTCTACCGCACCTGTTCAAGAAGTCGCATTAATGGTAAGAAGTATTTTATTTATTGTTGGTTAGCTTCAGAATAACAATGTTATTAAAAAGAATAAGAGAATTATACTCTAAAAATATTGGTCTTACTTAAAAATGCACACATTTAGTTGTATTCAGTCTTGAAAAAATATTATATGGCTCTCACGGAAATACTTTTTAAAATATTTGGCTTGTATGGCTCTCTTAGCCAAAAAAGTTCCCGACCCCTGCTCTAGACAATTTTGTGCGTCTTGTTTACTTAATCACAACATCCAGTTTCGGCAGCACTGTTTGGTGATTAAAGTCTTTTTTCGGTGCCAAATTTTCGGTGCATCACAAATCAATAGTGCATACATAAAAGGCTATAAATGTTAGGACTGTCAATTGATTACTTTTTTAATAATCTATGACTAATCATAATTAATCTCAAATTATTACTCGCTTGCATATTTAAAATTTGCTGAAGAAAATACCACTATTTGGACACAAATGCAATTTTGTTGTCAGAATGTAATCAAAGCACATATTTAAAACATTTTAATCCAATGCAAATCATTAATTGGCTTAATATAACTTAGTGACAGTAAGTAAAGTATGAATTAAGGGCACATTTTGAAAGTATTTTTAATGATTTGGCAAACAAGGTACAGATAGTAAACACAAAACAACTTTACATAGTACAGTATTTATATCTGCAATTATTCTCATTAAAAATAGAAAAAGACACATTATAGAAAGAAAGTTTATTCATTTATATATTTTTTTTATATTTTATTAAATCGCGTGTGTGCCCAAACATACATTGTTTCCCTAAATCACACTAAAATGGACTTTCTCCTTCATTTGATTGATGCTATTTCAGGCCAACGGATGATGATTCTAGTCATCAAGTACACGTTTGTACTACATTTTTTTCGTTAATCTTTTTTCGGTGTTTGTTTTTTGTTTGTCAACAGTTACTCACATCACATTCGACCTTCTATGATGTCATTCTTGCGCCAACGCAGGCATTAGAAGTCAACAAATATTACAACTGTTATATTACTTTCATATAAATAAACAGGAGTGCAGTAATATTTAATAAAAGAGCAAGTGAAACCAACTTTTGCTTTGTTTGCTCCATGAACGCTGCTATGCAGTCAGCATGTGTTAAGTCCCATCATGGCGCCATAAGTGGTTCTAGAGATTTGTCGTGTTGCCATTGTGTTTTACGTATCCTACAAACAGTGAGTGACTTACTAAGAACATATATGTCTTTGCAAAAGCCCAAGTGTTTCAACACAGTGGATCGCAATGGTTTCTTGTTCATTTCTCGTTCGCCTACTTTTCTTCAGATGTGTTTTGATAGTGTGTGGCCATGACGTCACAGACGGGCAACAAACTCACGTAATGTTTACCGTCTTAATTTATTTAAAAGTGCCAAAAACAACTTCAAATAAAGTCTACCTTTCTTAAAGCCAATGTTTTCCTTTCTAGTATTGAAACATTCAATAAATTACCTTTTTAAAACCATGTTAAATTGATATATATCTTCTGAAAGGCCAACTAGTAGAGCACAGAGCGATATATTTGAATCTTACGAATATATATCGATCAATCGTTACACCCCTCTTTTTTTCACTGTAGAAACAGACAACAAAGCTATATTCTATTTTACTCTGTCCTAATTGGTAAAAACAAAGACTGGTTGTCTACCGGCATCATTTTCATGATAAAACCACATCCCGTCTATCTTTCGGGTTTTTGCAATTTTCAAATGCTGCTGGCTTTTGTGCGGTTTCTTCAGCAGCAGGTGTCTTCTTGGGCTATCAATATACAGTAGTAGCGATGCTGACGTTTCTGGTGTGTAAATTTAGGTCTGATGTGTTGAAGCTCGAAATTTTTTATGTCAGTACCGGTGATGTCACCTTAATGAAGCTTTGTATTTTTTTAATGGTCATTGGAACTATGTTTGTTATTATCAGATTTTTTGGTGTCTAACATAATTCTTCATATACAACCGATATTATTTATACACTCCTGAATGTTATTTACCGCTATATTTTTCCCATTTTATTGTCAAACGGGATTCATTATATAACAAGATTAGTAACTGTGTGTATCACATAGTATCTTACCCACTAGAATGCCTAAATGCAAAAAAATCCCTAAAACACTGCATTTCCTTAAATTTTCACCAATATTTTGTAGACTTAAGTTACAAGACTATTTTGAACAACTGATTTACGGTTAATTATTTGGTACTTACTGCCTCCATTGAAAATTATATTTAAATTGTTTTTACATTTACATTATTATTACCATGGCAAGTGCACAGATGGATGCATCATGCTCTGGCATTTTCAAATATCTTGTGTTCATCTCCATAGAAACATTTGTTAAGCTGGTATATGGATTCTGGCCCTGACCCACTTCCCTTAACAGTGGATGATGATGATGTTGAATGAAACAGTTACTTTACCCCAAAAGGGACACTAACAACGGAGCTGGCATGTATTGTCGGTTTTTATTTACATATTTGAGTCTGCAATAAATGCAAGCTTTCAGGGTAGCCACCTGCAGTGTACAGCCAATGCCTATTTTTAGCCTTAACAAGGAAAAAACCCTCAAATCGGTATTGTTTCTTTGTTATTTCTCTGCAAGTTACACACAAGCACTCGCATTAAAAGCACATATGGAAAACACATATTTCTACTGCAGATGGTGCTGGTTATCAGGAAGACATGGGGTTTAGGTTGTGTCCTTAAAGGTTTAGGTTTCATTGGGGTTGATATTAGCATTGATCTTATTTGAAAAAAATATCAGTCAATCAATTTGTTGTCCATACTGCTTTAGCTCTGCAGGGTTATCCAGAACAGGAGGCTCCACACACAAACATGCGCATAGATTTAAGAAGTATATTGATGTTTGCTTTGTCGGGTTGTTTTGCTCAAAGCATTCACAGCAGGATGTCCAACCAGAAAAACTATGTTGATCTGTTGACAGGCAAGTAGTGTGTGATATATAGTTGCAGAATTTAAGAAGTTAACTTATGTGTCAGCTATTAGTCACCAACTGGGATTAACATTGTGCCTGCAAAATGTGATTAACTTTTCAACGTTGTCTCTTTCTGTAAAATGTCACTTAAGTCTCCTGGTTTACTAGTATTCACACTTGTTTATCAGTAGAACCAGATGCTTGTTTTTTTTACACAGCCTGCTTCAGGGCTTAGTCGCCAATAAATTCCATGGCAGTGCCCTCAAGGTATGTTCATCTGCGATGTTCCCTGTGTTTCACACAACTTATCACACCTGAACATTCCGTGAGGGTAACACTATATGTCCATCCAGTGTCAATAAATATTTAAAATCTGTAGAAAGCAAAACATATTGCCATCGTATCACTGAAGATGGTCTACATATTTTTTTGTTCTTGGGTAAGTGGCGGCAGCACATGTATTGATTAAATTAACGTGTATGAAAACAAACTGGGTCAGTTAATTTGATTGAATAGGTTTCCTTTGTTCCACAGCTATCCGTTTTAATTTGTCAGTTGTGTTTCAAAATGTTGGCAGTTTTTAAAGTACGCTTATCCTATATTTCCAACTTTTCAGACTCGTGTTAGTTTAAAATGTACTCTTGTTCAACATAGGACTGGGCCGTTAATACATTTTGCTGGGCGATGTATTGTCTATTTACTGCCGACAAAACGATCCGATTTTGCACTCATGCAGTCATAATAAAATATCATCATAATCCAAATATGTATTTGAAATATCCATCCATCCATCCATTTTCTACCGCTTATTCCCTTTCGGGGTCGCGGGGGGCGCTGGCGCCTATCTCAGCTACAATCGGGCGGAAGGCAGGGTACACCCTGGACAAGTCGCCATCTCATCGCAGGGCCAACACAGATAGACAGACAACATTCACACTCACATTCACACACTAGGGCCAATTTAGTGTTGCCAATCAACCTATCCCCAGGTGCATGTCTTTGGAAGTGGGAGGAAGCCGGAGTACCCGGAGGGAACCCACGCATTCACGGGGAGAACATGCAAACTCCACACAGAAAGATCCCGAGCCTGGATTTGAACCCAGGACTGCAGGAACTTCGTATTGTGAGGCAGACGCACTAACCCCTCTGCCACCGTGAAGCTTGAAATAGTGACATTTATTTCCCATTGTAATTAATAGGTCGATAAAAAAATGTCAATTATAAATATATTAATCTTCTGGAATTGCAGTTGTTTCCCAGGTGTAAAAATAGGGTCAGGTTGTTTTTTATCACTCTCCAAATAATTTGTCCATCCGTGTTGATGGTACCATTGACTCACTCATTTGAAGCTGAAATATTCCCACACCGAAAATTTAGCTTTGCTATCATATTTGTTCTTCTTAATTTTGTTAGCTTGCGGTGTTTCTCACTAGCGAGTCGCCAAGCGAGGCACTCGGTCCTGCGTGTGTTCATTTTTTATTAATTGATTTGACGATCGCTCCATGCCTAACTCTACATAGTGGTGTGTTTATATGTAATTACTTGCCTCTCCTAAATCTGAAAGGTTATGAGAGAAGTTGTTTTATTTTTATTTTTTTTACAGATGTGAGAGTAAAGGACTAATAGGTAGTTTTCGGAGATGCGAGAAAGACCTAACATGTGGTCACTGCTGGGGGTTGGCGGGGATTCAGGGGCTTAAGGCAACATGTTGAAGGAGGAAGCTGCTGAATCCGAGCATTTCGGCCAAAAGGGGTAAGCCAATTTTAGCTAACTGTTTTATTACAAGATAGTGACCCTATGGGATAAAAAAAAATGCTTTTGAAAGCCCCCAAAATTAGCACTGTTGGGTCTCTTTTAAGTACTGCTGTTGTTCTCATGTGTTATTTTTGAGAAACACTGGCCTCATTAGTTTTTCAACAGCTTCAGTATAAATGTCATGGTAAATCAGGTTGAAAAAGAGAATAGGATATCAATCCTGTTCAACAATTGCATTTTATGAATAGTATCGCCTTATAAACATGAAATTGTAGTTTAATAAGCTAGTCATATGTATCTGCTGTAGGGACTTGACTTCAGCAAATTCCTGTTAATGTGCATGGGCTATGTGAAGCACATCACTTGTGAAAGTGTTAAGTTAGATTGTTGCAATCTTAATTAGAGTATTTTTACAGTGGTTCTATTTGTAGTTCAAATTGTGTACATGTTGATTTAATAATACCATAATCTGCTGCTGGGTAGTTTTCCTTCTATGGACTATTTTCTATTTTTGGGACCATTTCCTAAGAGCCTCTAAAATAACTTGAAGGTTCAGCATTTTTGTAAGTCACAAATACATGGTTTCAGATAATACCCCCTGACTGTATGCCACACAAATGAGAGATGGTGCATTTCCAGTGTCTTTGATAGGGACATAATGAAATGGCTCAAGTCAAGTGTAAAAAAACATGTTTATTTCAAATATTCTTCAATGTCTTCCTTAATTCATCTATTTTCTGAGAATCGGATTAGTGCTTGTCAGTAGAGTACACTTATTAAATTAGCACTTTGGTCTGCATCCTTCTGAAAGGAAGCAATTATGTCACATGTTCATGTAGTGATTCACATTTACATTTACGTTTAGCTGTTCTCTGTATCCATATATCATTGTTAGAGCAGAATCAAAATCTCAGAATCTGCTTTATTGGCCAAGTATTGTAAAGCTATTTAAAAAAATAAGTGTGTGTGTGTGTGTGTGTGTGTGTGTGTGCGTGTGTTTGTGTGCATGTATATATATATGTATATATATATATACGGCGTGGCGCAGTGGGGAGAGTGGCCGTGCGCAACCCGAGCGTCCCTGGTTCAATTCCCACCTAGTACCAACCTCGTCACGTCCGTTGTGTCCTGAGCAAGACACTTCACCCTTGCTCCTGATGGGTGCTGGTTGGCGCCTTGCATGGCAGCTCCCTCCATCAGTGTGTGAATGTGTGTGTGAATGGGTAAATGTGGAAGTAGTGTCAAAGCGCTTTGAGTACCTTGAAGGTAGAAAAGCGCTATACAAGTACAACCCATTTATCATTTATCATTATATATGTACATATACATGTATATATACACACATATATGTATGTATATATACACACATGTATATATACACACATATATGTATGTATATATACACACATATATGTATATATGTATATACACACACATGTATATATGTGTATATATACACACATATATTTATTTGTATATATATATATGTGTATATATACACACACACACATATATATATATATATATATATATATATATATATATATATATACATGTGCGTATATATATATATATATATATATATATACACACACACATATATATGTGTATAAATATATATATGTGTGTGTGTGTGTGTGTTTGTGTGCATATATATATGTATAAATGTACATATACATGTATATATACACACATATATGTATGTATATATACACACATATATGTATATATATATACACACACATGTACATATGTGTATATATACACACATATATTTATTTGTATATATATATGTGTATATATACACACACATATATATATATATATATATGTATATACACACACACATATATATGTGTATAAATATATATATGTGTGTGTGTGTAGATAAAAATATATTTGTATGTGTATATACAAACGCCGTTTCCATTTGAGCTGGGAAATTGTGTTAGATGTAAATATAAACAGAATACAATGATTTGCAAATCATTTTCAACCCATATTCAGTTGAATATGCTACTAAGACAACATATTTGATGTTCAAACTGATAAACATTTTTTTTTTGTGCAAATAATCATTAACTTTAAAATTTGATGCCAGCAACATGTGACAAAGAAGTTGAGAAAGGTGGCAATAAATACTGATAAAGTTGAGGAATGCTCATCAACACTTATTTGTAACATCCCACAGGTGTGTGGGCTAATTGGGAACAGGTGGGTGCCACGATTGGGTATAAAAACAGCTTCCCAAAAAACACTCAGTCTTTCACAAGAAAGGATGGGGCCAGGTACACCCCTTTGTCCACAACTGCGTTAGCAAATAGTCGAACAGTTTAAGAACAACGTTTCTCAAAGTGCTGTTGCAAGAAATTTAGGGATTTCAACATCTATGGTCCATAAAATCCTCAATAGGTTCAGAAAATCAGGAGAAATCACTCCACGTAAGCGGCATGGCCGGAAACCAACATTGAATGACCGTGACCTTCGATCCCAAAGACTGCACTGTATCAAAAACCGACATCAATCTCTAAAGGATATCACCACATGGGCTCAGGAACACTTCAGAAAACCACTGTCACTAAATACAGTTTGTCGCTACACCTGTAAGTGCAGGTTAAAGCTCTACTATGCAAAGCGAAAGCCATTTATCAACAACATCCAGAAACACCGCCGGCTTCTCTGTGCCCGAGATCATCCAAGATAGACTGATGCAAAGTGGAAAAGTGTTCTGTGGTCTGACGAGTCCACATTTCAAATTGCTTTTGGAAATATTTGACATTGTGTCATCCGGACCAAATGGGAAGCGAACCATTAAGACTGTTTTCGACGCAAAGTTCAAAAGCCAGCATCTGTGATAGTATGGAGGTGCATTAGTGCCCAAGGCATGGGTAACTTACATATCCGTGAAGGCACCATTAATGCTGAATGGTACATACAGGTTTTGGAACAACATATGCTGCCATCTAAGCGCCGTCTTTTTCGTGGACGCCCCTGCTTATTTCAGCAAGACAATGCCAAGCCACATTCAGCACATGTTACAACAGCGTGTCTTCGTAAAAAAAGAGTGCGGCTACTTTCCTGGCCCGCCCACAGTCCAGACCTGTCTCCCATCGAAAATGTGTGGCGCATTATGAAGTGTAAAATACGACAACAGAGACCCAAGACTGTTGAACAACTGAAGCTCTATACAAAACAAGAATGGGAAAGAATTCCACTTTCAAAGCTTCAACAATTAGTTTCCTCAGTTCCCAAGCGTTTATTGAGTGTTGTTAAAAGAAAAGGTGATGTAACACAGTGGTGAACATGCCCTTTCCCAACTACTTTGGCACGTGTTGCAGCCATGAAATTCTAAGTTAATTATTATTTGCAAAAAAATGAATAAAGTTTATGAGTTTGAACATCAAATATTTTGTCTTTTTAGTGCATTCAATTGAATATGGTTTGAAAAGGATTTGCAAATCATTGTATTCCGTTTACATTTACATCTAACACAATTTCCCAACTCATATGGAAACAGGGTTTGTATATGTTTATGTATATATGTATAATATATATATATATACATATATATATATAGATGTAATGTGTGTATGTATATATGTGTATGTATGTTTATATATGTATATATGTGTATATATGTATATATATGTTTGTATGTATGTGTGTATATATATGTATATATGCATGTGTGTGTGTATATATATGTATGTATATATGTACTGTATGTATGTGTGTGTATTTTATATATATATATATATATATATATATATATATATATATATATATATATATATATATATATATATATATATATATATATCTTAAATAGCTATAACAATATTATTAAAGTTAAAGTACCAATGATTGTCACACACACACTAGGTGTGGTGAAATTTGTCATCTGCATTCGATCCATTCCCTTGATCACCCCCTGGGAGGTGAGGGGAGCAGTGGGCAGCAGCGGAGCCACGCCTGGGAATCATTTATGATTTTACCCCCAATTCCAACCCATGATGCTGAGTGCCAAACAGGAGGCAATGGGTCCCATTTTTATAGTCTTTGGTATGACTTGGCCGGGGTTTGAACTCACAACCTACCGAGCTCAGGGCGGACACTCTAACCACTAGGCCACTGAGTAGGTATTTTATAGCATATTTTTTATGCCAAGAAAGTGACCATTTATTTATCGTATTTCATTTTTTAAATAAAACTTGGCTGTAAGTGTGAATTAAAACTTTTTGAGCACATTCAACAATACTGCGATAATGATAACCGTGATCATTTTCGTGGGAATAACAGTGATATGAAATTATCATATCATTACATCGCCATTTTAATACACACGGCTGTGTACTGTGTGCATGTGTGCAGCTGTGTCTGGGTGTGTGTTACATGATTAGTGTGGGGGCAGCATCAGGTTTCTGCTCTGGAGTTCATGCAGACGTGGAGTTGAGGAAGTGCAAACAGAGAGATAGGTTGGTCAGTTTGTATCAGGTCATAATCATTTGAGGATGAGGAAGAATGAGAGTCAAGGTACTAAAGAACACATGGAAGGAGAGCTGAGCTGGGCTTTCATATGGGGTAAGCCTACCCAAGGAGTCTTTGTAAATTTTACCAATACAATTTACTCTTAAACAGATCCACAATAGGTCAATATATATAGATTCTAAAGTAACACAATCTGGAGTGCATGTTCATTTGTATTCATGTCATATTGTAATTAATGGAACAGTATGGTAAGGTAATTGTATTTGTGAATTTAAGCTGACAATGTTGAGGGAGGGTGATGTTGAAGTTTTCAGTGGTGAATTAGAGAATTTGAAAGTTTTTTTGTGCATCCTGAATAGGGAGTAATGCACATTTCATGTATTAATACGTAATTAAATGTATTAAAATAATGTACTTGAATACTTGACCCTGTCAAACTATATGCTGGATTGATTTAAAATTAATTGTTTGCTTTCAATGATTTATTTGTACCCTTCAATTTCTAGGTTGTTCTAAAAAAAATGGGGTATATTTGGTCGAAACTATACATACAGGCTCAAATATACAAACCCCGTTTCCAAATGAGTAGGGAAATTGTGTTAGATGTAAATATAAACGGAATACAATGATTTGCAAATTCTTTTCAACCCATACTCAATTGAACGCACTACAAAGACAAGATATTTGATGTTCAAACTCATAAACTTTTTTTTTTTTTGCAAATAATAATTAACTTAGAATTTCATGGCTGTAACATGTGCCAAAGTAGTTGGGAAAGGGCATGTTTACCACTGTGTTACATCACCTTTTCTTTTAACAACACTCAATAAACGTTTGGGAGCTGAGGAAACTAACTGTTGAAGCTTTGAAAGTGGAATTTTTTCTCGTTCTTGTTTTATGTAGAGCTTCAGTCGTTCAACATTCCAGGGTCTCTGGTGTCGTATTTTACGCTTCATAATGCGCCACACATTTTTTATGGGAGACAGGTCTGGACTGCAGGTGGGCCAGGAAAGTACCCGCACTCTTTTACTACGAAACCATGCTGTTGTAACATGTGGCTTGGTATTGTCTTGCTGAAATAAGCAGGGGCATCCATTATAACGTTGCTTGGATGAAAACATATGTTGCTCCAAAACCAGTATGGACCATTCAGCATTAATGGTGCCTTCACAGATGTGTAAGTTACCCATCCCTTGGGCACTAATACACCCCCATACCATCACAGATGCTGGCTTTTGAACTTTGCGCCTATAACAATCCGGCTGGTTATTTTCCTCTTTGTTCCGGAGGACACCACGTCCACAATTTCCAAATATAATTTGCAATGTGGACTTGTCATTCCACAGAACACTTCAGTCCATCTTAAATGAGCTCGGGCCCAGCCAAGCTGGCGGTGTTCCTTGGTGTTGTTGATAAATGGGTTTTGCTTTGCATAGCAGAGTTTTAACTTGCACTTACAGATGTAGTGACCAACTGTAGTTACTGACAGTGGTTTTATGAAGTGTTCCTAAGCCCATGTGGTGATATCCTTTACACACCGATGTCAGTTTTTGATACAGTACCGCCTGAAGGCTCAAAGGTCCGTAATATCATCGCTTACGTGCAGTGATTTCTCCAGACTCTCTGAACCTTTTGATGATTTTACAGACCGTAGATGGTAAAATCCCTAAATTCTTTGCAATAGCTCGTTGAGAAATGTTGTTCTAAAACTGTCTGACAATTTGCTTGCAAATTGGTGACCCTCGCCCCATCCTTGTTTGTGAATTACTTAGCATTTTATGGAAGCTGCTTTTATACCCAATCATGGCACCCACTTGTTCCCAATTATCCCACACACCTGTGGGATGTTCCAAATAAGTGTTTGATGAGCATTTCTCAACTTTATCAGTATGTATTGCCACCTTTCCCAACTTCTTTATCACGTGTTGCTGGCATCAAATTCTAAAGTTAATGATTATTTGCAAAAAAAAAATGTTTATCAGTTTGAACATCAAATATGTTGTCTTTGTAGCATATTCAACTGAATATGGGTTGAAAATGATTTGCAAATAATAGTATTCTGTTTATATTTACATCTAATCCAATTTCCCAACTCATATGGAAAAGGGGTTCGTATATACAGCACCTGTAATATTTGCTTGACCCTGACTAAGTTACCTCAGTCGCTCTTTTTAACACACTTCTAGCGTTTATAGTCTATAGTATGTTCCATATTCTCTATTGTTACATCAATAAAAACTCGTAAAAAACTCCTGTGGATGTACTACCAGTCTGTGGTTGCCAGTGTTCTTTTCTACATGGTAGTGTGCTGGGGGGGCAGTACATCTAAGAAGGACAGCTCCAGACTTGAGAAACTGATCAGGCGGGCCGGTTCTACAATCGGAATGAAACTGGACTCACTGGTGACGGTAGGAGAGAAGAGGACTGTTGACAAACTAGTGAGCATCCTGGATGATGCCAGTCACCCTCTGCATAGCGTTATCAGTAGCCAGAGGAGCCTGTCCAGTGCTAGACTGCTTCATCCCAAGTGCAGGACTAATAGACTCAAGAACTCCTTTGTCCCACACGCCATTAGACTGTACAACTTCTCTCTGGGACGGGGGGTACAAGGATGACAGGGGATGCAAAACAATAACAGTGCAATACGTTTTCATAACATGGTCACTACTGCCTACTTTGTCTTGTTATATTCTTATTTTACTGTTATATTTTTATTCCCATTGTTGCTTTTTATTTTTCATTCTTACTGTAATATTTCTCTATTTTGTTTCCATTTAAACCCCCATTATTTACTTTTTACTTTAATTTAAATTGATCTCAACTATGTACACTGCTGCTGGAATTTAAATTTTCCTGAAGGAACTCTCCTGAAGGAATCAATGAAGTACTATCCATCCATCCATCCATCCATCTATCTATCTATCTATCTATCTATCTATCTATCTATCTATCTATCTATCTATCTATCTATCTATCTATCTATCTATCTATCTATCTATCTATCTATCTATCTATCTATCTATCTATCTATCTATCTATCTATCTATCTATCTATCTATCTATCTATCTATCTATCTATCTATCTATCTATCTATCTATCTATCTATCTATCTATCTATCTATCTATCTATCTATCTATCTATCTATCTATCTATCTATCCATCTATCCATCTATCAATAACTAAACTGAAGAAAAAACTACCATCTATTACTCATTTCATTTTTGCTTTCAAGGTCCTCCTGTGTCCAGATAATTATTCCATGAGCTTGTAAACAAAAAAAAAAGTACAAAACAAAAAAGGGATTTTGAGAAAATAAAAATACAAATGTAATCTGTATCTACTCTAGCATTGATCATACGACACTAATACTACGCTTGGCATTGACGCTATCGTTTTAATGATCGTTTCACCTATCTCTTACTAAGCCTGCTTCTGGACCTTTTTTTAGGCCTCATCCTTAGGTGATAACGGTACTTGATAATGATGCTTAAGACAATAAAAACTGCAATTTATTTTCCGCAATACAGGTGATTTATTATTAGTTTAGGTGAGCAGCTGCGCACTGTGTGTGGAGACACATAATTAGTTGCTAGCCGCTTGTCAGCCTGGGGATTAAAAATAATATAGTGTAAACCACTGGGGATTGGCGTTTGTGATCAGCATTAAAAGTTATTAATTGGCAATGGCAATCACACACTTTTTCAAGAATATTGGCCGACACTAATTGATGACAGTTTGATCGGCACATCTGTAGTACTTAGTGGATGGAATCATAAAGAAGGAAGAGAGGACTACTTCTCATTATCGAAACTGATCTGAGATCAGAAGCTATACCAGGGGTACCCAAAGTGGGGCCCGGGGGCCAAAATCGGCCTGCCGAGTCGTTTCATTTGGCCCACCAAAGAGGGGCTTCCCAAAATGTTATACATATTCACACAATCACTGAGGGCGTGTCCGCAAGGCTAACATGTTGCCATATGTTGAACGTGATGCTCTCCACTACCTAAATATTGGTGGTATTGGACTACATTTTTACTTAATGTGCAGCTGTACCCTTATAATTGTTGTGGCGCATTTTCACTTCGGCTCTTGGAGGCAACAAGTTGGCACTTCCGATCTAGCCTTTCTGATTCAAAAGAGAAAATGTATTCTTGGAATTAATTTTCGTCCGATTACAACAAAATTATCCTCTTTGTGTGTTTTTTATTTTAAATATAATACACACATCATTATACATGTAATATAGCACTACATTAAAGGCCAAATGTGGTGTTCTAATAGTATAAAGCAAGGATGCCCAAAACCTAAACGCTTCATAATTTAGCATTTTCCATTTGTCTAATCTGTCTGGGTAAAGTTTCAGAGCGATCCTATGAAATATCTAGGACAAACTGGTTACGGAACAACACCTGGAAAAGGCGAAAAATCTGCAGAAAATGAACTTTTTTGCATTTTTTGAGGTTGACAATGTAGAAAAGATGCAGAGTTGCATGTGAACTGAATTAGGCACATTACTGCGTAACAATCTCTGCTACCTTATGTTCCTATAAGGCAGTATGAGGCTACATTCCTCCCTTGTGATGCTGGTGCACGGGAAAAATCACTATTTGGCCCGTGGACCATTGGCACATTTTTACTTGGGCCCTCGGAGGCTAAATGTTTGGACACCCCAGAGCTAGACAAACGTTTAACCTGAACACAATTGGATGTTCAACAGGAGAAGGATTCTTAACAATATTCAAAACTAATTTTGATATGGATAAAGCAGTCTAAAATTAAGTGCCTAAGTTAAGACATATTTAGATACTTTACATCAGTGGTTCTCAACCTTCTTTCAGTGATGTACCCTCTGGGAACATTTTTTTAATTCAAGTACCCCCTGATCAGAGCAAAGCATTTTTGGTTGGAAAAAAAGAGATAAAGAAGTAAAATACAGCACTATGTCATCAGTTTCTGATTTATTAAATTGTATAACAGTGCAAAATATTGCTCATTTGTAGTGGTCTTTCTTGAACTATATGGGAAAAAAAGGTATAAAAAGAACTAAAAACTTGTTGAAAAATAAACAAGTGATTCAATTATAGATAAAGATTTCTACACATAGAAGTAATCATCAACTTAAAGTGCCCTCTTTGGAGATTGTAATAGAGATCCATCTGGATTCATGAACTTAATTCTAAACATTTCTTCAGAAAAACAGAAATATTTAACATCAATATTTATGAACATGTCCACAAAAAATCTAGCTGTCAACACTGAATATTGCATTGTTGCATTTCTTTTCACAGTTTATGAACTTACATTCATATTTTGTTGAAGTATTATTGAATAAATATATTTCTAAAGGATTTTTGAATTGTTGATATTTTTAGAATATGTTTTAAAAATCTCACGTACTCCTTGGCATACCTTCAAGTACCCCCAGGGGTACGTGTAACCCATTTGAGAGCCACTGCTTTACATAATGAAAGTAGTGGTGTGGAAGTTTAAATATTTACCTTTTCAATATTATTCAATGCACTACTCTTGTTCTCTACCAGAAGTCATCCCAAGATTTTGCTACATTGATTCCCATCATGCTAATGGCTTTTCCAAGTAAAATAACGTATGTGCATCACAAGGTTACTTCCATCAACTATGTCCATGAACAAAAATACCATTCTGAGAAAGTATTCTCCTTCAAGCAATCTATATCGTCAAAAATAAAGTAACACCACACCTCATGAAATTACTTACAGTCTGTATTATCTCTTTTTCTCAGGATTGAAAAAACGTACCAGGAAGGCCTTTGGTATACGGAAGAAAGAGAAAGACAATGACTCTGCGTAAGTTGTATTCTCTGTTACTCGTCATTCTGTCTGTTCTCTAACCAGAAAACCGTTTACTGCTAAAAGTATTTATGTGGTGCATCACAAAGCAAGTAGGAACATTTATAGGATTAATAATAGGTACATTTTAATCTATAACATTTTAGCTACTCATATACTCACAGTAATTTTGACATGCATATCTCATACAATACATGCCATTTATAGTTTGATTTGGTATTGACTTAATTAGTATAAGCAAAGGCATTCCATTTATCTTCTTATTTCTCTTCTCTTCTGCTTTTATTTCATACAGGGGGTCCCCAGACAGAGAGGGGGGTGTAAGTACCTGTACATTTAATGCAGTGTATCCATCGAATATTGTCTTTTGTTTATTTATTTTCTTTAGTTTATTCGCTTGTGAAATGCATTCAAAAGTGTATGTAAGAAACTGCATAGATATTTGTTTGTTGTAACTACTTAAGCTGACACTCAAAATGTCAAACACAATTCATTAATCATCTACTTTTAATTTTTTTGTCCTTTTCACTTGCCAGGAACCCCAAGAGGTTGAATCGGTACTGACTACAGTTCTCATAGTTCACTACCCTGTAAAGTAGAGAGCAGTATGTGCATCCTAGACCCTTTAGAGATTATTGTTTCTATTAGAAGAATGAATGAATACACAATCATTAAAAAATAAAAGTCAATTGAATTAAATTTTTTGTGTGATATTTAGACTCCGAACCCAGTGGTACCTCGGTTTTTGTCAATAATCTGTTCTAAAAGGTTAGCTAAAAACCTATTTGTACAAAACCCAAAGCGATTTAATGTAAATCCAATCAATTCGTTCCAGACACCCGAATATATTAACACAAAACACATTTAGAGAGAATAATTGTTTGCTAAGACGGTGATGAGTGGTTAAGAAGGAGGGCAGGGGACAGCCATGCAACCTTTGTACATTGTTAGTTCTTTCTTGATTTTAATAGTGCTTTTTTTAAACTACTTTATCAAAGTGCTGGCACTCGCAACTTTCTTTGGCCCCCTGGTGGTATATTTTGCAGTCGTACTTAAGGAAAAAATCAACACACTGACTTGGTCACCAACACTGGTATTTTTTGTTTGGGAGTTTGATTGCGGAAATGATTTGCGTAGTACAAAAGGACTAGTTTGTCACATGCATATTGGCCATATGATAACCGAGATGATATACGAAATACTTTGTTAGAAACTAAATCATTAGAAAAGTGGGGTGTAGAAAAACCAATGCACAACTGTATTTCGGCGCTATTCTATAGACTCTTAATATTATCAAGAGATGTTTTATGCCATATTGACTGATGGTGGTCTGTATTTTGTCATCTTCTCTTCGCAGTCACAAAGAAAGACCAATGGCGCCCCAAATGGATTTTGTGGAGAAATCGACTGGGACAGATATGTAAGGATAACGTATTTAGTCATTTTATCACTAAGAACCTAATGTATAGCCACATTAAGTTAAAGCACTTAAAGTGACAAAGGCGCAATTTATCTTCCGATGTAGCTTTACAGTACATTGACTCACTGTGTTTCAGAACTCCCCTGAGGTGGATGACGAGGGTTACAGCATCAGACCTGAAGATGAGGCGGAGAAGCCAAATATCCTCATGCACTGCTCGATTAATCTGAGTTTATCATGGATAAGCAAAATCCATTTTAGGTTTTTTTTAGTACACATAAATTATCATGGGCTGTTAGGAAATGTGTGTATTTCACATGAAACATATTCAGGGCTAAAATACAACCTTAAATATTTAATAAGGATGGCTTTTTATCAATATAGTATGGAATTTTATAAAAGTAAGTCACTGTATTACCTTTGAATCTTATTATTTTCTGCACGCATGCAGCATAGTACACATCCTCCTGCAACACACTTCACAAATGTGGCATCAAACGCAATGGACACAATGCATTGAAAACACAGTAAAATAACTTTTTTCCCCTTCAAAATACTGTCAGGTGAATACCAGAGTGGGTTTAGAATTGACAAAGATCCGGGACTTCAGCCAAAATGAGTGAGATTTTTTTAGCATGTGTTAAAGCAGACAAAAAACACTGGATTACAAGCAAATTTATTGTTACCCAAACTTGTTTGTTTTTTTCCCATGTAACCACATTACTGTACGTTGTACCAGGACTTTACTAACAGTTAGCTAACATTTAATAAACCAGCTGAGTTATGTCAAACAATTTTCATATCAGATTCACAGACCTAAATCATCACCCGTTTCATCATGGCTGGCAGTATTGTCAGTCTGTCTTGGTACTTTTACTTGAAAAAAATCCTATTATTCATATTTACAGTCTTCTCATGACTCAGGTAGGCAGCTGAAGCGTTTCTTCTTCAGGGGAGGCTCAGGCAATCTGCATGCAGGCTACTTTACACAGCTTCTGCCTCTCTGGTATCGCAGGCTACTTTTACAAAAGTAGAATTCAGATTCTGAGCTTTTCAGAAAACATCCAGAGCCGCGCCCTTGCTATTTATAATGCAAAAACACAAAATACAAATTTTGCTACAGATGCAGCCCTTAGGATAACATTGTTGACTTGCTCATGGTATTGTTGGTTGAACAAATATTTGAAATGTAAAACTTAAACTTTCCTTGACTCTTCACGTCCACGTTGCCCTAAGACACATTTCTTCTCCTCCGATGAGTCAGAAGGAGAGGAGGACCACAGGAAAAAGTTCAAAATTAAGATCAAACCCCTCCCGGCTGATCAAGTTGTGGCAGTGCCCTCGTTTGAAGAGCTCAAAGCCTCCATAGGCAATATTTCTTTATCCCCATCTCCTCTGGTGAGTTACATGAATGACATTGTTGCTTGTCAGTAATGATGTGTAATGTGGTTGATGTTTATGATTGAGGTAAATTCTTCATGTTCATCCTCTTAAATGCTACTATATAGTGTTACTGCTAGTTAGGGCGTATCTACAGTATGTAAACAGTAACTCCAAATGGCAAAAAAAAAGACATAAATTATCTTTTAGACCTAAATCCAGACACGTTATTTTGGAGCTATTAGGTGAGGTTTCACACTACATCTTTTTGTGTGTTTTTAATCAAAACTCTTGTTGGTTTCCCCTGTATCGCAGTTTATGAACCGTAATCGAACATTGGCGTAGACCAAGTCAACAACATGAACAATCCCAGCGTCTATATTATCCAGTGGGAGAAATAAACATTCAATACTCTGCAAAGGGGCTAAAGTTACCAAATCAGCAAAGAAATGAACAGCCTGAGGTAGAAAATGGATGGATGGATGGATGGATTCACTTTAACAGACAGCGATAAAATAACAACAAAAACCTTTCATTTGTTATGAAGCCACATCAAAGACAAATTTCTGTTTTTTACTGCCAGAACAGAAAATAAATATCTACCTATCGGTCTATCTAAAGATTAGAGAGGAATTTGTATTTGGTTAAGCAGGAATAACTACCAAACCACAAGGAATGTGAAACCTATTTTGCTGCTCAGCATAAAGTGAACTATTTCCACTTTGAATTCTAAGTTCATGGCCCATCTTTAAACCTAAAGTTTAACATGATTGCCCATTTCTAATAATATCTCAGTGACCACAGAATTCTGCCATTCATGTGGCATCTGTGGGACATCTGCTGATGACCGGCTGCCAAAAGAGCATAGTACCTAATTTTAAGAGGCTGTTAATGATAGCCAAAATTAGCAGTAGGAATTGTGAGTAATTCCTCTATTTAGCACTGAGGAGGGTAGCTTCAGTGACCATGCTGAATAATTTATGTAGGAAAGTGGGCACACCAAACCTTTGTGTCGTTTAACTGTTTGAGGTTGCCAGTAGTCACTTGAGCTCTGAATCTCAATAATTAATTTGTGCTTCAGTGGTATCGCCCGGTATTGACCACAGCTGTGTTGACCCGATCAGGTGTGAAGGTCTTGTTATGCTGAAAGTGTTTGTTCATTTGTCTAGGAGACTCAACCAGAGGTGCAATATATGGTGACATATATTGCCCTTATCAATATTTTTTTTGTTTTTTGTATTTGCCATCAAAACCAACTGATTTACAATGTGGAGCAAAATGTTATTTCTGCTTTTCTGTTCAAAGTGTCATTTTCATGTACTAAAATAAATCTGTGCACAGAGTCTTCATAGGGGACTACTTAAGTAAAGTTAAACTATACAATCTAAAGGCGTACCCACACTATGCCGTGAAGGACTTTGGGCGTGATTTCCCCTCCCTCTTCTGGACCCCAGCTGGCCTGTGATCATACTGAGCATAGTGCTGCAGCACATTTGCTTGTCCCATTAAAGTTAAAGTTGGAGTACCAATGATTGTCACACACATAACTAGATGTGGCAAAATGATTATCTACATTTAACCCATCACCCTTGATCACCCCCTGGGAGGTGAGGGGAGCAGTGGGCAGCAGCGGTGCCGCGCCCGGGAATCATTTATGGTGATTCAACCCCCAATTCCAACCCTAATGCTGAATGCCAAGCAGGGAGGTAATGGGTCCCATTTTTATAGTCTTTGGGTAAGACTCGGCCGGGATTTGAACTCACGACCTACCGATCTCAGGGTGGACACTCTAACCACTAGGCCACTGAGTAGATAGATAGATAGATAGATAGTACTTTATTGATTCCTTCAAGAGAGTTCCTTCAGGAAAATTAAAATTCCAGCAGCAGTGTACAGAGTTGAAATCAATTTAAAAAAAAAAAAGTACAAAGTAAATAATGGGGGTTTAAAAGGAAACAAAATAGAGAAATATTACAAAAAGAATAAAAACAATGGGAATAACAATATAACAGTAAAATAAGAATATAACAAGACAAAGTAGGCAGTAGTGACCATGTAGGTCAGGTTACTTCCATTATTCTTTTTTACTGCAATTTCCCTGATTATTCAGTAGAGGTGATAAAACAAATTTCTCGTTTAAGATAGAAGTTGTCTAGCAGGCAGAGGGCAGAAGACTTGAAAGGAGCCAAAAGACCAAACCACGGGATTGTCCCCATGAGTGACAATGCACGCAACATGAAAGTGGTCGTGCACAGTGTACACTAAATTGTCTGCGTTGACTAAAAAATGTCGCGTGTGCTATTGTTGACTACAAATAAAGGAAGCTACTAAGCTAAATAGTTGAACGGTGTCATTTTGGTTAAGGTGTGCGTGCTTAACGATTGTAGTTTTAACTCGCACATTAGGGGTGATTTTTATTTGTCACGTTGGATTAACCTATAAAAGGCTGGTCAGGGTCAGGCAAAGTCCTGGATGTGGCCAGCGGGCCCTACTTTGCTTTTCTATTAAATATATAGTTATTTTGATACATAAGTAATGGTTTGATTTGCACTGTCAGATGAATATTAATTTGAAAGATACATGCTGATTGCGATGTTGTTTAGCTAAGCCAAATATCAGAAACCCAGTGATGATGATCATGATAAGAAAACTAAACTACAAACATATTTATACAACATATTTTTAAATGAACTATTTGATCGAAATGTGCCTTGTATTTGACAGATTTTGCAAGTACGTGTAATTCCACACAGCCTGTTAGGTAGAATCATAACAATGCATTACACATTCACAATAACATCAGCTTTGGAAATTCAGTAGTACTTCAACTTTCGAGCCTAATTGAACACTAATTAACTTGAACACTTTTATCTCAAATCAATGTCTCCCATTCAAATGAATTAGAAATATATTAAATTGGTGCTTGCCGCCCCAAAACATCACCATTTTACCATGTCACATGCCTTTAAAACATCAACTAACTTCTAGATAAGACATTTTGTTTAAAACAATACAATATAAAGTACTACTAACAACTGCAGTAGTTTTATGGAGTAATGTAATATGTACAATTTTTACCTTGGAGAGTTGACTTCTTCAGTATCGCCTTCTAGCTGCTACTCCTTCAAACACACCATCAGCAGCATTTTCATGGATAAATGTCTGCCGTGTAGATATTATTTTGACATTCTTGGTTGGCATTAGACTCATTCAGCTTCAGTATGGTGCAGACTGTCAGGGATACGCTCGAATTGTCTTGTTTTTGATAATTTCTTCAATTAAATGAATGTCATCCACTTCTCCTCCTCACTGTCCTTCACACTCACTTTATTCCTTCACATGGTTGGTAAAACAAAGTTATTTCAATCTTAGGCTATAAGTTAGTGCTAGCGCGTTAGACCAGATGTTTTGATCAGATCATATCAGAGTTCACTGTGACGTTTGTTACGCCAACTAATGACAGGGATGTTTGTAACTCAGGTTTTTGCTCTAAACCTAAAGCATAACAATTAGCCAAGATAAAGCTCTTAAAAACACTCTTCAGTCAAGGCACTCTTAAGTTGAGGTCTGACTGTATTGTTTGCTTACATTTGATGCAGTTGATGATTTACACATACTTTTTGTTTTACTCTCCCTTCAGTCTTTTTTTCATATTTTTTTTTCTATTCTCCCCTTTTTTGTTGTTGCCTCTTTGTAGAAGAGTCTGGTAAGCCTTTACCTTGCATGCTTAAGGTTTTTTTTTTTAATTAATATTTTGCCATATATGTAACTATATATATTTATGGCTGATGACTTATTGACAAATGTTATTGATCCTGCGAGGTTTGCATATTTTCACAGCTTAGTCACTTAAAGTACTTTGACTCATTGAATCTAGTGTCTGAATAACAGTTAGGAGACAAGGAATTCAAAGTATTTTAAAACTTAGTCTTAAATTATGTATTTTTATTCAGAATATGCAAATAAAATAATAGCTGCAATTTTGTCAAGGATAATCTAGGAATTACAAAATATTGCATTAAAAATGTCACATTTGAATAGTTTTATTTTGCAAAGCTAACATAATGCCATTGTTTTCATTAATTTACTTGTTTCAAGTTGAACTATTCTTTAATATGACACTACTTAAAAACAAATCTGACGGACAGCATAGATTCGGGATGACCATCAGAGAAGCAAAAAGGTCAAGTCTCATCACTTCCTGTTTACATTGTAAAGACAACAATGATTGGTTACGAGAAGTGGCGTCCCGCAGTGTCCTGTTCCAATGTGTCCAATGGAATGAATAGTTTCCAACATGCCCCTCCCCCTGTTGCATCACAGTAATCACTCGTGGCTCAGTATACAACTGGAGCACGCACATGAGCGAGGGGTGGCGAGGAAAGGATTGATGGCGTGACGCAGAGAGATGGCGATATTGCAGTACATACTAAAGACATGATACAGTAGAAAATTGAGATAAATTATTGGATGGCAGCCTTAGTGTTGGGTTTCAAAATAAGTGACTATTAAAACAAATAACATTGAAATATACATTGGCATTCAATCATACATCCATTTTAGCCTGCTTTTTATATGTATTGAGAACCACAGGATATGAACATACAGAAATGTGGAGGGGGAAAAATATTTGAATATCCTCGAAAGCTTGAGCATAAGACTTCCCGGTTTCTGGCATCCTTCCCTCTTGCTGCAGCTGTCATCCTCTGATTCACATGATGTCTGTGTTACTGATTTGTTACTCTCTGACCAGGTGTCTCTTCTCTCTTCCTTTTTGCTGGTCACAGAGACGTAGCCCGGTAAGTGTTCCTTTTACACCGTCTTTGGTCGGTCTTGATATGTCACGTGGCTTCACTTGGTTTAACGCAAGCAAACATGCATAAATGGGATTAGTGGCTGAAGTGATTGCTTGAAACTGTCAAAGTCAGAGGTACAAATAAAAGATGTACACTTGAATAAACATGCATATACAGTATACATGTACTGTTATATTTATTTATGAACAGCGTCATGCTGGACCAATGTACTGGGACTTCAGTTTCAGCAGTTGGACTCTGGTGTCTTACTTCAGTCACTTAAGTTCCCACAGTGTCGCTTTTCTGGCTTTCCTCTCTCACCCTTTCTCCTTAATGTTTGTGCCCTTTCTGCCTTTTTTCGCCTGTGTTTATACATGCATGCACTTAGACATGACTGTTTAGGAACATATCTTGACAGGCAATTACTTTTCTGTAGTACCTTTCCATTAGCAATTACTGTAAATGTAATTTCCTGCTCTTTTCTCAGTACAGTAATTTTGCTCAGTGGTTCTCAACTGGTTTGATTAAAGAGCCCACCATAACCTCACCTCTTAATGTTAGCCACACTTTTTTTTTTCTAAATATCCCCATCTACAATCCTTTTGTGAGAAAGAACATTTATTTCTCTATTCTGTGCATTTTAGATAGTAAAAAGCTGCCAGTACAAGGCGGTTATCAATGCAGATATTGAGTATACAATCTATTCCACCTTTAAAGAACTCTAAAAACCTCCAGCACCATTTTATATACATGCTGTAAGTGTGTGTGCAATGTAGTAACATGCACTCTCATGATAACATGTAATAGTTATATTATTTTGCTTATTTTGATAACTATAGTTTCTTTTTTTCTGGGCGCATTGATTTCACAGGCTGCATGGCATCTGTAGCAGTGGTTGCTATCCGCAACAAATACAGATCGAGCACTTTCTGTGTTTGCTGCCACTACTACCAGCACGATTGCTAAACATTTCAAATAAGAACGTAAAACAGTGACTTACAATATCCACAGTCACTGAGATGCCGAATGATGGGATGGTTGTATCTTTCAGCTCTTGTGCTCTTCTTGAGCTGATAAATTTAGAATAATCCTCTGTCCTCGGATAAAAATTGCTTGCTGGTGATGTTACCGGGTCTTATGCTATGTGCCATTTGTAGGGAGCCCTTGTAATATCAAGTTGGTTGCATGTGAATTTTCAACGTTCAACAAGTTTTGGACTTAGTGCTGCTACCTTCTTCTAGAAAGGCACGAGTAATGATTCATAGTATGTGCTAGCATTAACTTTTACTAACTCTAAAGACTCAAAATTCATAAGCAGCTCAAGCTCCTTTTTTTTTTTAATAGCAATTTGCAAACAACAATATAGGCAGCTAGCTACTCAGTAGTGGTCAGAGGAGCAGTGTCCCAAAAAAGTAGTGTGGCGGTTTTAATCTTTTACAAAAACAATGTCATTATAACTTGGTTAGTATGCAGGTCACGGCATGTAAACGGGGTGTTGTTGGCATGTTTTTAGGGCTTTATGGTTGAAATATATTCATCATATTACCTGCATTGTTAGCCATCTAGTACTAGCAGTTTTTTACTATTTAGAACACACAGAAAATGAAAATATATGCATGTCCTTGTATAACATAGGGATTGTGACTGGCGGGTAAAAACAAACAACAACCCAAATTGCGAAACTTTTGCGACTCAAATTTCTCAAATATCTTATTATTTCATGAAAAGACGGTGCTTTTTGTATTTGAAATAGTGCCAAAAAAAATGTGTGGACAGCACAAACATGTTTGATGAACATTTCAGGAAACATAACAATTATTTTGTCTGTAGAGGTTTTCACATTACATGTTATATCTGAGGACTTGAGTCAGAATATCTAGTAAGGACGTGGCGATTAACATTTTGTATCGAGAGACTTACTCCGAGTTTGTAGAGAATTACAAAAAGGGATTTTGTAATAATAAGGAAGGGAAAAAAAAGAAAAAATATTGATCTAATCCCTTTTGTATTGTTTGTATGCAGTTACTATATACTAGGTATTAATGGTATCAACATCTGAATCGATCACCCTTACATTTTGTTGGAGCTTTAGCGGTTAGCTTATTATGTTGTCCTGCTTTTCCTTTTCTTCTGCTCCTCCAGTGATATTTGAAAGAAACAGTTTATTTTCTACCATGATGGTGAGGATTATTATTGTATAAATATTACAGTATCTTCAGCAGTGGTGGTGAGGATTAGTATCTTATATGCATTACAGTATCTTTAACACTGAGGATAAATGGTGTGTTCGAGCAGCTGTTCTGGCAAGACACGCACACTCCTGGAATTCATGAACACATCCCCTGCAAGTGCGTTAAAAGGAATTTGGAAAATTAATTGTTTCGCGTAGAGTGCATCCCTTTTTGAAAGAATATTTCCAGTGAGTATAATCTTTGGCCATGTAAACCCACAGCTGCGATTCAGCCAATAGCTGATTAGTAAAAAAAAAAAGGATATATCGGCCCTATATCCGATTGAAAAATATATTTTTAAATACAAATTTGACTTTTCTTCTGATTAATTCTGTAAGTATGTTTAATAAAAATAACAGCAGGTCCATTTACTCTGATAACCATCTCCAGACTAGCCCATTAGTTGGAATTGGGCATGCAATTAAAAGCCTTCCTGACCACTTCCCCCGTCATACCTGGGAGTCTTCATTGTGGGCGGTATTCTCCCATGCAACACAACGTGGGCTGCAGCCGTGAGATGCTGCTGACTCGCTTTTCCTCGAGATATTTACAGCTGTAGCCCTCTCCTGCTCACGGCACCCCGCCATTTCCTGAGCCATGTTAAGCCCCTATTCAATGTCCTTTCTCTCCCGCTCAATTGTGACTAAGTTGCCCAGGAACATGGCACGCAGCTCTTGGCAACTTAGCAAACAAATAGTACAGACAAGAAGGAAAGGTGCATTCAATACCCACGTAAAACCCACCAGTTGGGAATCACTGCTCTAAGCTTGTATTGTGACCTTGCCATGATCAAAAAAAGAATAAGAATGTGAATATTTGGTTATGTTATGGATTAAGTATATATATATTTTTAATCTTATTCTGAGAAAAAATATACATTTGGTACAAAATGAATTGCTAGAGTTGGAAAAAAATTAGTTGCAGTGTGATTTAATACGGTTGGATTAGTAGAAACAACAAAGCTGTATTTTGGCACATTACTGAAAAGAAGAAATTTAAATAAGTCATGTAATAATGACTATTTTTTGAGTACTACAATAATAAAGGCATAATATATAAAGGTAGTAATGTTTCCTTACTGTATACTGTCTATCTCTCTTTGTTTTTGGATTTAATCTAATATTCATTCCTTCATCTTCGTATTAGGCTTCTTTCCATTTGTCCATCCACTCATTTTTCTTGCCCAGAAGAGAATATTATAATAGACAGTTTTCCCTCATCTTTTGTTTCTTTACATCTTACAGATTTGTGCATTTGTGTTTTTCAACTTAATTCTTCATGTTTTTAGGGATTGAAAAGTAACCCCTCCAGTAAGTATCAGTTTTGTTAAACTTTCTGCTCAGCTCGCTTGGTAATCATACAGTACTGGTGCAATGAGATATGGAAGTCTTATGTTAGACATGTTAAATGTGATGCCCAGGTGAAGAGATTGTCAGACCGAGACGTGTTGTTCCTTCTGTGCCTACTACGGCCCCCACACCAGCTCCCGCACTCAAAGCCCCTAGGTATGTACTACACTGCACACTCATTAGGAATTTATCATTTTTGTGTGTATATACAGTACTGGAATGTGCAACATTACAAACTGTTGCTTAGCTGCCATTAAGAGATACTGTATCATTACAAAATGCATTGGGATGGCGTTGCCCGGTTGGTGGAGCGGCCGTGCCAGCAACTTGAGGGTTCCAGGTTCAATCCCTGCTTCCGCCATCTTAGTCACTGCCACTGTCTCATTGGGCAAGACACTTTACCCACTTTTTCCCAGTACCAACCACACTGGTTTAAATGTAGCTTAAATATGTAGATAATGGGTTTAACTATGTAAAGTGCTTTGAGTCCCTAAAGAAAAGCGCTATATAATTATAATTTAGTTCAATCCTGTTACATTTCTTCAATGTAAAAGGAAATTCACATTTTAAGGGAGGTGCAGTTGGAATTACAAACTGTTAAAAAAGTTAATTGAAATTGTTCAAATGTACATACATACAGTATGTGTCAATTACAACATGTATGTCATTAAAAGACCTGTAGCGTTCTATAGACCGAAATTTCGCTAACACGTTCTCTTAATCAATTTTTTTGCTCCTGAAAATTAATCTGGCAGTCATTTTCCCGTTATATATAGTTTTTGAGTAATCAGTGGGTAACTAACTGTACTTAGAATGCCTTTTTTCCATCGCTAGACTTGATATGCAGCCCCGTGTCTTGGTGTGATGTCATCTACAGAACTGATGCCCATTTCGCCGCGTAGACACTGTAGCTAAAAGCATATACCGTATTTCCTTGAATTGCCCCCGGGGCGCTAATTAATTTAAAACCTCTTCTCACTCTGGCGTTTACCAAAGGCATGCGGTACAGGCAAGCATGCGCTAATTATTTTAAAACCTCTTCTCACTCTGGCGCTTACCAAAAGCATGCGGTAAATTTAGGCCTGCGCTTATAAATTTGAGTGTGATGTAAGGATACAATCATGAAAAGCAAATTTAATAAAAAAAAAAACGTTACTATGGTCTTACCTTTACTTATAAATGAAGTCCATGCGCAGCTTCTTCCGATTAAAAGCATCGATAACTTGTTTATAGAAGTCTTCCTTATCTTTCTTCAGTTTTAAAAGTCTCTCTGTCTCGATGGAGATCTTCCG
Source organism: Nerophis ophidion (assembly GCF_033978795.1). Lineage (NCBI taxonomy): Eukaryota > Metazoa > Chordata > Actinopteri > Syngnathiformes > Syngnathidae > Nerophis > Nerophis ophidion. Next base: position 32,728,825 of record NC_084632.1, on the reverse strand, counting down.
TTATTACCTCCTGCTTCGATTGACAGTCCAGTTTAGAAAACTGTTTATTTTAGATATGTAATCCTCCATGTTAAAAGTGCAAGCAAGAGGAAAAAATAAACGATCGCTGCTGACTCTTGCTGCTTGTTGTCACTTCTTCTGCAGCCGAGTAGTTGCAAGAAGGATTACTAGCGCCCCCTACCACCAGGAGGCGGGGGTCATTCAATGACTCATACTTGACACACGCAGCTACGGTATATTAATAAAACATAGCTGGCTACTGTTCATTTTAGCATATTCAATAGCTTGGACCTTTAAATCCCACTGAATATCTCCTAATCTTCTTTCCTTTTTTGCGATTTCAAATTATTGAAATCAGCCTCCTCCATTTTGAAAATGATGACAGGTGAAGTGTCACTCGTGACATGACGACTTTGACCCTGCGGAAATTCTAGGCATATGTTAATTATTTTGCGAAACGAGCCTGACTCAGCGGAAATTCTAGACATGCGCTAATGAAAATAATATTTTGCGAAACGAGTTTGACCCGGCGTTAATCCTGAGCTGGCGGTAATGTTAAGCATGCGCTAATTATTTAGCTAAACGAGTTTGACCCGGCAGTAATTCTAGGCAGGCGCATGCTATATACCCGGCGGCAATTCAAGGAAATACGATATAAACTATTATTTTACTCACTTAAATACACGATTGTGGTATGGCATGGTTAACGTCATGAGCAAAAAAATAAGTATAAAGGAATCGCCATTTCCAATCTTTTCTGCGCTTTTCTTTTCTATTTCCTCTGACTCTGCATTTTCCTAAGATCCTTGGGGAAAAACATAGAGTACTAGTGCCTAACCTTCTTTTTCTCTGTTTTTGAGGGCCAGGTCTGCTGTTCTTTCTCCATTTTAAGCAGGTTCTAACTCATTCTTGCTTCCCTCAAGGGTACATCTGATTTTCCGGATCGTATTTGGGTTAAGGTTTTTGATTTTTTTCCATCCAAATTCCGACCAACGTTTCTTCTTCGAAATCAGAATCATTAAAATGATCACTGCAAGCTACACTTCTCTCACTTGATCCGTCCCATTTTGCGCAAGTCATTTTGACTAGAGAGGTCCATGCTTTCCTCATATTCCCATCATTTGGACCCCTTCTTTAGTTGTGTTGCTACAACCTTCAACAATGTATCCAGCAGACATACTTGATAATTCCTTCAAAAGTTGTGTATACAACTTCATAACATTATTCGGAATAAAGATGCTACCAAAACACATCCGAAGCAATATGAAATTGCCTCCAGTTTTCTGTATGTGATGTCAACAGGCTGATGTAGCTCCACCCACATTTTGGAGCTAAAATTGGACGTTACAAAATGTCCTGTACAAGCCTAAAATCACTACTGTGTCTATTTTGGGGGGAATTTTACCCGTAGAGATCATTTTTAGTTCCATAACTATGAAGTATGTAAATTATACGGGCCCTTTAAATTGTTTGATGACACACACTTTGTTTGGATGTTATTTATTCATAAATGTTGTATTTTTTTCTTCTAAATGTCCTAGCAGTCGTCAAAATACACCAGCCCCGCAGGACACCACAGATTTGTTTGGGCCACCTTTGGAAACAGCCTTTGGAGAGCAGAAAGTAGAAGGTAATTTTCACCTTTGTAACTTGCTTACTTCTTTTCCTTAGATAGTTTGACTTTGTGATGAACATCAACCCTCAAAGCAGTTTTCATCTCCATGTTTATCAGTCAGGGAGGATGTTTTTGGGGTCATATTCAGTATTTCTCTAACTCTAACTGGAAGGTTGATGCAAAAGAGATCAGTTTTGATCTAATCTGGCCACATCACATTCTCCCAAGTTCATTGGCAAACATGTACTGACAGGCCTGTACAATGTGCCCGTGTGAGCAGGGCTGCTTTGGGGGTACTTCGGGATGTCAATTCATTACAGCCAAATGTGTAAAGCTTTTATTGGTTATTGTGATCTCAGCTCCCTTGAAAGCTTCTTCTATGGAATTCTGGGCTTGATCCCTTCCCTTTCTTAAAATCATCCTTTCCACACGATGTGACATCTTCCATCGTTCTCATTTCTTGCTAATGTGTGTGCTTCATGGTCACATAATGTTTGGTGGTCAGTATTCTTGCAGTTTGGATCAAATACAGTGTTAACTCATAAATACCTCTTGTGGATTACACATTCGGCTAAAATATGTGTACGTTTAAATCTGCTATCGATTTAAACACACATTGACAATTCTATCTGTGTGCAAAATAACACACAATAGAGCCAAATAAAGTTGTATTATACAGTAATAGTCCAATCAAAGTTAACATGAGCCTTACAGTCTGTTTCCAGAGAGTCACTGAACTGCTAAGGTAAGTTTTGCCAAACAATCAATATGGCACTTATCAGCTGAGCCCAATAATTCTGTAGCGAATCTGGTCTTGCTCCGTCACCTAAATAGTGGGGATGGAATTTGTTAGCGTTAAGAGAGCTACATGCGGCGCAGGCAGTTCGCCACTTAATAACCTCTTAAGGCCCAAGCTGTTTGTTTACATGCTTTTATTTTGAATTCTCTTTGCTATTTGGGCTTATTGCACCATAATTAGAATAAAAACTAACAATCATATTTTGATATGATGTACTTAGTCCATAAGTAACAAATGTGTACTTCATGTTAAGTGACATGCTGATTCTTATTTTTACACTTTTTTTTTCAAATTCCATTGTATGTTATACTCTTTTGACACCAACAGATGGCAGTATAAGTGTCCACATAGGCGGCCATAAGACCCCAATTCAGTAGTGTACACAATTTTGGAAATAAGAGCTAAAAGGTATTGTCCACGTATGTGGCCAGTAAGCCTTTAGAGGATTATTAATGTTAGGGAGGATAGGTGCCCGGCAGTTTTCCAGAACATGTGACGTGTTGACGGCTTGCACATGTATATGATTGCATCAGGTGATGTAAACAAGCCCTTGACTTTGTGTTCTTGGATATTAACGAGGATGCCAGCATTTGGATAAAGAAGGTGAGAAACACTATTGAATTCAAGAAAGAAATTGCAGCAAGCTACAGTGGTGGCGTTCAAATAAATATTCCCCCCACCGCATGTGTACAATTTCCATCAATAATTTTGTGAATATTTTATGCGCCATTACAGTATATTGGTATACCAAAGGCTTCCAGCTAAGTCCTGCTTTTTCTCACTCTCTATATAGAATATATTCTAATATCCCTGTTTTTTCCTGCAAACATATCTTTTTTTTTGATAAATCACTCAGCCTTTGCTATGGGGTCACAATTTAAAGTGTCAGTCTGGGACATTTGCACAATGCAACTAGCCAACAGTCTCTTGTCACGTGCTCTCATTCAGTCCTGTTGGATTTATTGAGGCAGACTGTGGGAGAGTTCCTAACAGGTTACATAAACCCCACATTTTGCGTTTATTCAGGAAAATACATTAAGTATATGTGTCGAACAATGCTGCACTTTCATGTACAAGTACTGCACTACTAATAATCATATCTCTGAATGAGGAATAATAACTTGTTAAATATGGATACATTTGCAATAGTGTACATATTTAATTTTGCATAGACACCCGAAGCAAGTAGTGTCTATAAACATCAATGTACCATTATGTCATTTCTAATACTGTGTTTTGAACAACATGCACTTTACCTGAAGTTGTTTGATCCGAGAGTTTTTAACTCTCTTGTTTTGGTGTTCCCCTCCTGAACCTAGTGGTTCTGTCTGAGACTGACGTGTGGGGGGCTCCACTGTCAGAGCCTGATTCCTCAAGACCTTTCCCCGCAGGAAGTAAGTTTAGAATTGACCTGCTGATTACGCCATACCTCTTCATCTCCCTGGCGATTCTTCTACAAGTCTCCATCAAGCTATCGCACAAGCCCCCTCATCTCATAAATCCAACACACACCTGCAACCTGATTCTGTGAATATTACACACTACTTGTAAACGCTTCCATTTCATTTCAGCACCCACCTTCCTTGCTGCCTGTCTTATGCTTATGGCACGGTGGTGAATGAATGTGCCTTTTTGCATGGTTGATCTTTTGGGGGGGGACATCTTTTGTCCTTGAAGCCATGTCCACACATACAAGTTTTTTTAATTGAGTTTTTAAAAATACATTGGCCACGTTAAAACAGGCTGTCAACCACATAACGAACAATAGGTGGAGCTTTAGCCTGTACATGTAACCCCTTTAGCCAATCAAAAGCCTGGCTGTTCATACCTTGTCAAACTTGGCTACAAATCCCCAAGTGTGATTGGTTGTCTGTCTCTATATTTTCCTTGTGATTGACTAATGACCAGTCCGGAATGTAGTCAATGGTTCACCCAAAGTCAGTTTAGAGTCAAGCTCCCAGCAATCCTGAATAGGATAAGCCACTGATATCAAATTCAAGATACGGGGGCCACACCTGACCCGCCACATAATTTGATGTGGCCCGCAAAAGCCTAGATATAACGTGCGTTATTAAGACATTTTATCCTTCTTGATTCATGTATTTTGATGATAAAAATTTGATGCATTCAAATACATTTCCTAACTCGATGTCATTTGAAACAGCAAACTATTCCAAGCATTTTATTGTCATTAAAAGCCTTTTTAAATGAATATCTACACTAGTCGATCTAAAATACTCCAAAGCAAGCTGTCCCATCAATTTGTCGGTAAACAACAATAATACTATAACAATCAAATGAAGGGGCAATAATGAGTCACTCCATCCAATCTGCACATTATTTGCAGGAATTGGTTGAATTTGTTCGATTTGGCGTGATAGCACATCACAAAATCCTGGAAAGGCTGAATAATATGAAGTGACCCTATGAGGGTGTCTGTAACTAGGATGTGGCCCACGATGAAAATTAGTTTGAGGCCTCTTGGGTAAGCAGTAGAAAATAGCTTAATGGATATGCAATGTAGGGTTTATCATTTCTAATTTGCAGGTGGAGCGATCGCATCAATTATTGAATAGTATTATTACATGTGCAAAAGTAATTGTGAGTGAGCAAATGTGCTTTAGGTTTTATTATACATTTGTGGATAATTTTAAGCATTTGTATTTGTTTTTATTAAGTATAGTGGCGGTTATTATTCATATTTGCGAGCGCAGTCCTTCTATAATGCATGTAACAGCAAGACCTTGGACTGCCTCTTCCAATTGTGCCAGAGGAGGAAAAGTCTACTTAATGAGAGTCTAGTACGCACTATGAAGTCGTGTAAAAAAACATGAGCCTAGTTTGGCTACACAAACAAGTTTTTCTGGTCTGTTCTTAGACCATGTCCACACAAACACAAATAGTTTCAAAAACATATCCGGGGTTAAAACGATCTCCATTCAGACAAGTGTAGTTATAAAACTGTTGCTGTTTACACACAAACGCATACACTTGCTGTCATTCACATTTGGTCTAATCAAATCCTGGAAAAGCAACAAATGCTAACTTGGTGGCATTACATCTCTGTTATTATAATGTTTGTTCTGATATACTAGACATTCAATGAGGTGTACAGTATTTTTTAAACCAGCCTGCACATGAAACAGACGCCAGGGAACATTGTGAATCTTTTTTTGAATGCCTGAAGCGCGCATACCCAACACTTGTAAAATAATGTTTTATCAGCAGCATGGTGATATATTACATGTGCTGTGAAGTACATTTTTCAAAAATGAGTGCACACTAACTGGAGCCAAGGAAACCTCTTGAATGTTTGATTACCTAAAGCGCACAAACGTGCATGTGCTGCTGAAACTCTCGTGGAATTGTAACTCATTTAATGATCAATATAGTGACGGATGTGCAATGAAGTGTACATTGTCTTTAACATCAGTACACACTAACATCATGTTTTTTCAGTCGCTTTCAGTTATACATGTGTGCAAGGTCACGCCCGGGCTGCATCTACACAAATGGAAGCAACATTCATGATCTGTCGTTAAATAACATGAGATAATGTTGCAACTTTCTTATGACGTCTTTTGAAGCCCTTTTGATGCATCTTTTAATCATTAGAGTGAAAATAGCAGAATGTTTACGTTTAAACATACAGTAAGTTAACTTACAGTGTGCATAAAGCCAGCAAGGCGGTGTTTCTAACTATTTAAAGAGCTTTGGAAGTGACGTGAAGTCACCAGATGTGTACAAGTCTCCGTTTGAGCCATGTACATGCATAGCTGAGTAGAGTGATTTGGAACTCTTCCCCTTGGCCAGCGTTTGCAAAAAAAAAAAAAATTTAAGGACAAAAGAATGCGTTTGCGTGTGTACAAGAGGCAGAGATAAGTATGTGTTTATAAAGTATCCGTGTTCGTGTGGACATGGCCTCAGTTACCTGAAACAAAATTAGTTTGTGGACCAAATTTACTCATGATAATTTTGAGATGGATGTATGTTTTTTAATTTTCATTAGTGTGGATATGGCCTAACGTGGTGTGGGTGTGTTTTTTTTTTGTTTGACAAATACAACCAACATCCTCACAACCAAAAATCTAACAAAACTGTACAGCATTAGACATTATTTGATCAGACATTTATCTCCATGGGTCTGTTAATTGTTTACTTGCAGCTCCACCTCCACTTCCACCCAAGAATGTCCCAACATCTCCCTTGGCTACAGTACCTGCCTCTCCAGATGACACTGGTAATATATATATTAATCTCAGTAGTATTGATCTTTATGTATGTAATGTATACTGTATATGTTTTTCATTTGTCTTCTACTTGTGTGTTTAGAATCATTTTATCTTGTTGTGTAAATTCACAAAGCGTCTCCCCAAATTGTCTTCTGTCTGTGTGTTTGTGTTAGATGTATCAACAGAAGCAGAGAACGCCACAAAACAGCCATCCATGGCTGACTTGGATAACATATTTGGACCAGAGCAGGCTCCCCCTGTCATTGAGGATGCCAATGACACGTGGGTCTGCTTCAGTGAAAAGTCTTCTGATCGGCCACCTCTACCAAAGGAACCCGTACCTCTACTTCCCTCTTCCCCACTTCTGGAGGAAACAGCACATCCCTTGCAATCTCCTCCCCCGCCGCCTGAATCTCCTGCCCCGCTATTACCTGCTATGTCACCACCTCCTTCTGAAAACACTTCATCAGATATGCCTAAATCTCCTTCAACAAAAGAAGTTCCCATTGCTTCTCTACCCGCTTCCCCGCCTCCCTCAGAGGAGCCTACTGCACCATCTATTCCCATTGTGCATTCTAAACCTGAAGACCGAAATCCACTCTCTCCATCCACTTCCTCACTTCCTTCACCAAAGGAGCTTGCATTTTCATTTGCTTCCACTCATCCCCCTGTTGATTCACATATCAGCATCCCAACACCTCCCAAATCAAGCACGCCTCCTGTGGTGACGTCACCTGTTGAGGAAACAGCGGCACGCTGTATTTCACCAATCCAGTCAAAAGATACAGATGTCACACAACCTAAAGAAGATGAAGGTGAAATTGCCACCTCGCCTAAAGATGCAAATCAGGGGAACAGAAGTACACCTCCACCGCCCCCTCCTCCTACGTACCGGGCAGTGGTGTCATCACCAGGTCCAACATCAGGAGCTGGTGGGATGAAAAGTGGTGAGTTTAATAGTTTTTAGTATGTACTGTGTGTACATACTACATTCTGTGACATTGCTGAACAATTCACCTTCATCCACATCTAAAACATAACATTGCTATCATTATTATTATAATTATTATTACAGCTATCCTCATCATTGTATTGGATCGAGGGTGATATTTGCTTTGTTTTAAATTATCTGCAATTGGCTGATAAACTTTAATTAGAACGTTGTCTCAAAGCCGCTTCTAAAATATTAATCCTCACAATTATTGCAGAAAAAAAAAGATCAATTTCTTTTAGTGGGCGACTAGAGGAAAATGACTGGCTAGGCATGCTACACACGCACACTGAGAAGGACGACATAAGAAGCTAACCGCTATAATATATATAAACAATGCTAAAGTGATTACATCGATAATTAGCTTTTTTTTTTTGTCTTTATTATTCCAAAAAAATTGGGTCTTTTTTGTTATTGTTTACTAACTTGGAAAGTTAAAGACCTACTGAAATGAGATTTTCTTATTTAAATGGGGATTGCAGGTCCATTCTATGTGTCATACTTGATCATTTCGCGATATTGCCATATTTTTGCTGAAAGGATTTAGTAGAGAACATCCACAATAAAATTCGCAACTTTCGGTCGCTAACAGAAAAGCCCTGCCTCTACCGGAAGTCGCAGACGATGATGTCACATGTTGATGGCTCCTCACATATTCACATTGTTTTTAAAGGGAGCCTCCAACAAAAAGAGCTATTCGGACCGAGAAAACGACAATTTCCCCATTAATTTGAGCGAGGATGAAAGATTCGTGTTTGAGGATATTGATAGCGACGGACTAGGAAAAAAAAAAAAAAAACGTGATTGCATTGGGACGGATTTTTGGACACATTTACTAGGATAATTCTGGGAAATCCCTTATCGTTCTATTGTGTTGCTAGTGTTTTAGTGAGTTTAAAAGTACCTGATAGTCGGAGGTGTGTGTCCACGGGTATCTTGACACCAATGTCTAAGGGAAGTCGACGGCAGCTTTATGGACGGAGCAATCTCAGCTGATCTCCGGTAAGAAGCGACTTTTTACCACCGAAAACTGCTGGTTGACATTCGGTCGGGATCCATGTTCGCTTGACCGCTGTGATCCATTGTAAAGTTTCACCTCCGGGAATTTTAAACAAGGAATCACCGTGTGTTTGTGTGGCTAAAGGCTAAAGCTTCCCAACTCCATCTTTCTACTTTGAATTCTCCAATAATAATTGAACAAATTGCAAAAGATTCAGCAACACAGATCTTCAAAATACTGTGTAATTATGCGGTTAAAGCAGACGACTTTTAGCTGTGTGTGTGTGCAGCGCTCATATTTCCTAACAGCCTGTGACGTCACGCGTACATGTCATCATTACGCGACGTTTTCCAGAAGAAACTCCCAGGAAATTTAAAATTGCAGTTTAGTAAACTAAAAAGGCCGTATTGGCATGTGTTGCAATGTTAATATTTCATCATTGATATATAAACTATCAGACTGCGTGGTGGGTGGTAGTGGGTTTCAGTAGGCCTTTAAGGCAATGGATACAGGAAGGCTTTGAAGGCAAAAACCAGGAGCAAATACTTGTTTTTGATTTTGTTTATTTATTGTGCACCTGATTTTTTAAAATAAAATGTATGTATCATACCACAAAATGAACATATCACATGATTTATACAAAACGAGAACAACATTTTATTAAGATAAACTTTATAAAAATTATGTTTTTGAGTCTACTTTTGTTACTTTTATTTCCAGGTCTACAATTTATTGTCAAAGTATCGGATCGGTACTCGAAATTGGATTGGATCTGAAGCAAATATATCAGATCAGGACAAAAATGTTGATTGGGACGTCCTTAATAATATATTAATATGATTATGTCATGGTATGTTTTCTAGGTTCTTCTTCTCCTGTACGGCCTTCTACTCCTTCAACAGTCAACCCCACGCCGCCTGCTCCTCCGCCCCGTCCCCCTTCAAGACCCAAACTTCCTCCTGGAAAACCAACTGCAGGAGATATTGTAAGTAATATTTTATAGCACACCACCAGTTAATGCAGGACACAGATTGAATGCCAGTCTCTAAAAAAAACAGAGGCCTCCAGTGTGCCTCTTTACAGTTACTATAGAATCATAGTTGCTAGAGTTGGAGCGAGTGCTTTTAAAGAATTAATTTAAAAGAAATGTTTTCCTGGCTCTGCAACACATCTTTGGATAGCTTATCTTTTATGTTTGATAACTTGTTTTTGTTTGTTCAGAATCGGCCATTTAGTCCACCGGTCCATGCGGCCAGCCCACCTCCTGTTGCTCCTTTGGCACGCGCAGAGAGCACCTCCTCCATTTCCTCAACCAACTCCCTCAGTGCTGCCACCACTCCCACTGTCAGTAAAGACCTCTCTGTGTCAGGTTTGTAAATTATTATTATTATCACTATTATACTTTAGGAATGAATGTAGCATATTATTTACTTTTAACATCACTTTAGTTTGTTCACCCCCTCGTTAAAAACAACGAAACATTATTTACAATTGGGGTTCTTAATCTTTTTGACTTTGGGGTCCAACTTTTCCACTACATTCAATATTAACACTGAATTAGTAATCTTACTCTTGATTTTAATCGTATACAACATTTATATCCAACATACTTACATTTTAACAGGATAAACCTTGTCAAATGATATTAAACCATGCATTAATCACAAATATTACTATCAAGGCTTAGACCAGGCTAATTGCAAAAATAAAAACTAACCAAATAAAAGTTTAAAAAAAAGATACTCATAAAAACTGATGAAAAACAAATCTACATAAAAGTACACCGTGCTAAATTAAATACATTTAAACTAAATTAACAATGAATACTAATGTATATGTTTCTTAAATTAACTGTCAATATAATTAAAGTGCAAATGAAAATACAGCTTTACCATTCAAGTCATCATTTTTGCGCTATGACTTTAGGTCAACCATAGAAAATAGATGGATCGATGGACTGTAGCTCCAGACTTTGTTTGAAATTGTCATTACTGCCCATACAGACCCCAACTGAGAAGCAGATCTTTTTTGGTGACCTTGAAGGGGGCGCTAGCGGTCCATCAATGGTTAAAAAAACACTGAGTTACAATATACAGTAGAATAATGAAAACAATATATGCTAAATAAGTACTTAACAGTTGTTAGAGTTGTTGCTATTTATATTAATAGAAACACGTGCATAAGTGAGAGGTGATAAATGTTAAAAGTTATAAAGTGCCTGAATACTTTGGAAGCCTTCAAATGATGAATCAATGTGTCAAACTGCATGCACTAATATCACATTAATGCAGGGCAGAGGGGATAGTCGATAACCTCTATTGTCGTATAAAATATGAAGAAGTAGCAAGGCAGCAGCAGTTAAAATATGTTGATATGCCGTTGATCCCATATGAATGTATGTTCTTGATTAAATGGACAGGGATAATTTACTCAACGACAATAGTTTAAGATAACTAAAATGTTAGTGTATTTTTAAATGTTGTGATGTCATTGTGGTCATCATTTGTGTTGTATAAATGTTCTTTTACTTTTTTATACATGCTGTTCCATTGGTTTGATTTGTTCTCTTTTGTGCTACCCCATGTTTTTATTTGTCCTTTGGCATGTCAGAAGATGATGCTTATGTAGACAAGCTGCCTTCTTTTGGGAGACATTTTGATTCATTTGCAGGTATAGTAGAGATCTTCTTCGAAGGGTGACTTTGATACTTTATACCTTTAGTGCATATATGACAAAGTAAAGGGCATTTATTGTTTTCTCCTCTGTGAATGTCAGTCAAATATATGTAGGTAATGGGACAAATTCAGTGTATCCCACAGAACTGTAATCTAGTTGAGGCATGATGTGTTGCATGGGGAAGGTGGGGTCATAATGACATATCCTTAAAATTTGCATAATTGGCTTTGATGCATTTGCAAAAAAAGAGTAAAAAACATCAAAGGCGAAACAAACATGTTGAGAAATTGCTTTCAAATTAGGCCTGTCTGAAGTTGTTGTCTTTAGAACAAATATCAATTGCACTTTGTATAAGCTAATTGTTAAAAAATTAATTAAGAGCCTGTTCTGGGAGACAAAACTTCTCTCTTGAATAAAATACTTCTGTAAACAAAAATGCAACATTTCACATGACATGCAAAGGAATAAGCTTCAGTATTGAGATTAATTAAGTTTGAACTTAAATATTCTGTTTTTAATTAAATATTTATGTAAACAAAAATGTAGTATTGTACAGGGTATGCAAATCTATGATAAACTCCAACATTGAGAAGGCTCTCAGTGTGTCACTAAAACTGTTATTGGATAAATGGAGGCTTTTTCAATGTTTGAGCAAAACGCTGAATATAGCAACTAAGTCGCTAAGTTGGCCAAACTGATCCTTTCTGTTTCGTCTTCTTAATTCCGGGCACAAAAGGTGAGTTATAATGTGTATATGAATGAGTTAGCGCCAACATATTTGTGGGGGTCAACATTTAAATGTAAAAATAATGAATGGGAAACACTGAAATTCAACACTGGTTGTATACCAGTATATACTTGTGTGTTCGTACACCATTATATGCACAATACAGTATGCCATCTAGGGGCCGTGATTGTTATAAGGGTGAGTGCAGTCTGATTTGTTCTTATGTCCACCAAGCAGTACAGTTTGGTACAGTTAGGATGTATCTGCATGTCCAAATGCAAAAGGGTCTCAAAATATATATATTTTGCCGTCACTGTGGTACAGTGATAAGTGGATAGATGTGTTGCTACTTGGCAGCATTAGTGAACATGATTGCATCTTAACATTCACAATTCAACCAGATATGTTCCTAAAATCAACTAAAATGACAGAAGCAGTGAAATATAGATTTGCGTGCATTGTAGCTCGCTGTTGACATTTCACCCAATGCTATTTTATTTTCTATTTGCAACATTGTAATTTATTGCATGAACAAAAAGTTGTGACATTGCCCCAATGCCTACTGTATTTGACTAGACTTGCTAAGGTTCGGCTCACAAATGTACGTCACACTATTGCCTTAATTGTTTTCTTTTTGTCATCACAGAATTTTTTACTCACTCATTACCCATTGCTTTTAGGATAGCCTGACTATCTCTCCTTTTCACTCTTTTTCTCTGCACTTTTTGCAGATATTTACTCATTTTCCCCCATCACTGTAAACCATTGACTTAGATAGTAAAATATTTGTCATAACATAGAAAGTTATGTTGGTACATACATCTTCATCCTGCATACCATTTATCACCCATGTTGGGTGTTTTCCTCATATGACTGTTGAGCCTCTTCTCTCTGTTTTATGACTGTGCACCAGTTGCTGTCTCACCATGTCACCATGGAAACTACCTATCTTTTTTCCAAGCAACACATATTGGACTGTGTTCATTGAGTGCTGTGCATCCAATCAAAAAAAAATATCTTTCTTGAATCTGTGCCGCACAGTGTCTGTGTTCCTTCTGCACAAATAATTGAAATGCTCCTTATCCGTAGGGTTTAAAGATCAATAAATTTGTTTTACTATCAAACACATGCATGCATACTGTCAGATGAGTGCAGGTTTTAGAGATGTTTGAAGTTTGGAATGAGAATTGACCGAATTTGGAAGGAAGGGTATTCCTGCCATCCCCTTCCTCTCACCGTTGGAACATGAAATACTCAACAAATCCAGCCGTGAAAGCTGCCAGTTCCTCCTACACTTGAACCCTGACACCTGCCTTTCACACCTGTCACTTGTACGCTCTCCAGAGAAATACAGCCCATTGCCCGTCTCTTGCCATCCGAACACCTGTCATTGTTCCTATCGTCATGAGGTTCTGACATCCCACCTAGTTTTTCATGTCAATCACACAAGCAAAAGAATAGACTTTTTCTTCAGTCATTTCAGCTTACAAGTATTTAAATCTGGCACAGTTAAACTAAAATATGCATTCACTTGCTGAAACTCAGCGTCTTTAATATGACATGCCTCCTATTAACCAGTCCACTTTTTTCCTGCACAATGCTAACGTCTGCCTCCTGCAGGAAGTCTGTGAACAGTGCAGTTAGCCACTATCCATTTTACAATGCTAAAACAATGTGGGAATTGTGGCTTGCTTAAAACTCTGATTATTGTTTGATTAGTATTCATAGAGGGCTTCACGGTGGCAGAAGGGTTAGTGCGTCTGCCTCACAATACTAAGTTCCTGCAGTCCTGGGTTCAAATCCAGGCTTGGGATCTTTCTGTGTGGAGTTTGCATGTTCTCCCCGTGAATGCGTGGGTTCCCTCCGGGTACTCCGGCTTCCTCCCACTTCCAAAGACATGCACCTGGGGATAGGTTGATTGGCAACACTAAATTGGCCCTAGTGTGTCAATGTGAGTGTGAATGTTGTCTGTCTATCTGTGTTGGCCCTGCGATGAGGTGGCGACTTGTCCAGGGTGTACCCCGCCTTCCGACCAATTGTAGCTGAGATAGGCGCCAGCGCCCCCCGCGACCCCAAAAGGGAATAAGCGGTAGGAAATGGATGGATGGATGGATAGTATTCATAGATCTGTGCACCGTATGTGCATATCCGGCTTGTGGAAAATTCACAATTTGGAAATTCAATTCATTTGAAGAATTGCGGATTCTCTCCGTTTACTCAGGCTTCTTCCCACCTGACAGGATGATTGGCAACACTAAATTGTCCTTAGTGTGTGGATGTTGTTTGTCTTATTGTGTTGGCCCTGCCATGAGGTGGCGACTTGTTCAGGGTGTACACCGCCTTCCAACAGAGTGCAGCTGGGATAGGCTCCAGCACTCATATGAGCCCGAAAGGGACAAGCGGTAGAAAATGGATGGATGGAATTGTTTTCACCCCAACGAAAAATATGTATATGTAATAATGAATTGCAATTCAGAGAATTGCCCATAGCCAACTAACTATCATATTTAACAAATATTTTGGCATAAAATGTCTGTTTATAACTTGCCCACAGTTAGAATTTTCAAAACAAACAAAAATACTATTGTCGAGCTCATGTTAGCATTAGTGGTTTAACGGGAAACATTTGTTTAACTGTCTATATTTTTAACAATTGATTAGTTTTTGTAATACAACATTTTTGTGGTTACTCACCTTGTCTTGTCAACACGTACTTGGGGTGCCCGTGCACACAAATAAAAGCAGTCCAAGAGAAGCAACAAACTGCAGTCATGTTGTTATGATAGAATATGCACATTCAATGACAGCTAACACTAACTATTCAAATCGCTATTATTGGCTGACAACACCCAAAGCTAATGCCCGTGCATGTGTTATATATGTATGTAGTTACATCCTTACATCCGAGAAGCCATAAGGGGGCGGGATATACCAATTTAAATACATTGGAAATGTCACTAGGTGTTGGTGACGAACCCCAAGATGCAGAGATGGCAGGCTTTGTCCAGGAAAACATGATTTAATGTTCAAAATAAGTGTAAAACACAAACCAGGAACTAGGAATAGCTAAACCGAAAACAGGAACTAGCAAACAGAAAAACTGGAAACAGCTAATGACTAACAAGATCTAGCTAACAGGAAAACATGAAACAAAAGAGCTAGGAGACAGCAAACTGTAAATAGCTATTAAGAACTGCTTCCCGCTATGATGACAGTGACAAGGACAAGTAGTAACGACAATACTCCAGCACCTGACTGGAGGACAAAGCAGCTTTAAATAGCAGCCGGCTGATTGACACCAGGTGTGGCCAGGTGCCAATCAACCGCAGCTAAGGGGAAACAGCGCTTAGGGAGAAAAGCAGTATATGACCCAAATAAAAGCGCTGACAGGAAACAAAGACAAACACAGAGGAAAAACTAAAACATAACCAAACTGTCAGGGACTAGCCTGACAGGAAAGTTCTTGCCCTCTCGGCATCTGTATAAATGTTGCAAACATCCCTTTAAAATGCTAAAGCACTTAACAAAACACTTTACTTGAACACATATGTTCTTCATTTTGAATAGTTTGATAAATTAACATGTTCTGGGAAGTTATGTATTTTTCCACAATTTTTAATTATTTGGATTTTCGAATACATTTATTTGATTATTTGTATTGCAGAAGAAACAGTACAGTGGAACCTTGGTTTCCAAACCAATTTGATACTTGAATAGGGTCCAGGAATAGAAGCATTTGTATCTTGAAGCAAATTTCTCCATGAGAAACAGTGGAAGCATGAAAAATGGCACCCAGCCTCGACAAAAGTCCATGTTTTAGTGAAAGTTTGTTCACTTTGAACACAATATAAATCCTTATACAGTACTGTAAATCAAACAAACATGGATCACTTTTATATTTAATAATAAAATAAAGAAGAAAACAACTACTATATAGCTGAATTATCGTCATGTTCAACCACCCTGCCTACACACACACACACACACACACACACACACACTATCACAAGCCCTGTGGTGCACTCAGTTTGAAACCACAAAGCTGCTTAACTATAACAGCCAGGTAGCTACAATGATTAGGAATAAAAAATGAATTCCACTTTACAATGACGGTTAATCTTCTTGGCGTGCAACACAGCAGAGTGGGAAGGTGCAATGTCAACAACGCTGTGTATCCTTCCTAAATGTTTCAAACCACACAACGTCTAATTATCCAATGCTTTGTTTGGAGTCATTCAGGTAGCAAAATTAGAAACATTTTGAAACATGTGAAACAGTCATGTATGGAATATACTTTAAAGCATGGTTCTGGAATACGCTAAAATGATCAGCTTTGTGGAATTGCATTTGTGCTTGCTTCAATTTGAATTGTAATTATACTTCCTATTTTCAACCTCAATTCAAATGCATGGAATTGATCAGGAATTTGAGAGACATTCTCAGTTCAATTCAGAATTTTGCACATGCATTGTATGAACTGTGCATTAAGAAAAGAGTGGCCTGCTATAGTGGCAAAATTTAATAATTCAGAAACAATACCAAATGTGCAGTTTAGGAAAAAAGATCATGGTCAGAAATCAACCCAGACTACAAGATATACACTTTTGCACTGCATAGTAACGGCACTCAGCAGACATCTAGCAAAACCGTTGTCTACACCCATATTGTCACATGTTCGATCATAACTGTGTCCGGGCTTGCCGTGGTCCTCTCTCGCCCCTCCACACCCGGCCTCCACCTCTGTTTCACCTCACAGTGACGTGACAGACCTGCCATGTAAGACTCACGCTACTATCCTTCTCTCCTCCCTCTCTCACCCACCTCCGTCAACTCCTGCCTTCCTGTTAATCCCCCTCCTCTGCCACCCTCCGTCCCATCCCCACTTCTGTCCTTCAATCCCCACCCCTTGACTCCCCCACACAGAAAATGACCAGCCATCCCTTGTATGGTTTGACAGAGGGAAGTTTTATTTAACCTTCGAAGGTAAGTTGTATCTGCAACCAGGCAAACTGTAGTTTTTACACACTCTTTGAGGCTCATCCGTGCAAGCTTGGTTCCTGCCCTGCCCCCTCTGTCCTCCCTTCTCTGCCTTCTTCCTGTTCCTTTAAAAATCCCCCCATCATAACCATACTAACATCTGGCTGTCGCCCATCGTGTTCGGTCAACTACGCTGTGGCCTCGTTTTTCCAATCTTGTCTTCCTGTTCATCCTTGTTTTTACCGCACTCCCTCAAGGATCATCATTCGTTGTACATTTTACTGAACATCTTCACCTTCTTCTTTTCGTTTGTTGACTTTTTTGGTTCATCTTTGCACTTTTGCAACAACATATTTCAGCTTTAACCAAAAAAAAAAAAGCTTGCACATCTCTATGACAGCCTCTTCTCTAATCTATGCTTGCTTTTCCAATGAAAATGTTGAAACATATGAATACTTTACGATTGTGAGAGTAAGTATTGATGATAATATTCAACTTCAAAGATTCACAGTCGAAGAGCAGAGAGAAATGGGTACAGCATACACATAAACTTCATTACAAACAGTACTTGGTTCTTACATGTTTGCCCATTTTTTCATTCACAATGTTTAAATCTGTTTGAAAAAAAAACATGTTTACTTCAGCATAAGCTAACGTATAGGACAGTATTCAAATATACAGCAAATATACACAAATGTTAGTATTTCAACATGTGTGTGTGTGTCATGTCAGGTTGCTCAAGAGGGCCAAGTCCTCTCACCATGGGGGCTCAGGACACACTGCCTGTGGCTGCTGCATTCACCGAGACGGTCAATGCCTTTTTTAAAGGGGCCGACCCCAGCAAGTAGGTCAATCAAAAGTTATGTGTCCTTTTTATACGTTTAGTATAAACCTTGTGAAATCGTAGGGTCCCAATACAGGCATGAACTATGTTGCTTATGTGATGTGATTGTTCAGTTTGATGGTTAGCGGGTTGAAATTTCACAAAGGATTTTTTTTTACATTTTTTTTTTGTTTAGTTTTTTGTATAAAATTGCATTGTGTTTTTATTGCAACATTGTTAGAATGTAATATAAACAAGTATGCATTATTTCTCTTAAGAACTATTTTGGCCCAATTGACTCAATTTCTAACTGTTGTTTTAAACATATCGTAATCATGGTGTATTACAATGTGTTTTCCAAAAAAAAAAAAACGAAATAAATCACATTCTTGCCAATAAGAAAAAACAAGAAAATATGGTTTGGTTGTAATTGCGCCCCTTAACCACCGGATAGCGCCAGTAAACCATAAATCTTTTATTTATTTTATTTATGTATTTATTTGACAGGGACAGTACAATTAAACATTGCTACCCACAGGTAACTAATATCAAAGTACATAAGACTTCTTGCCACAGGCTAATTTGCAACCCTTGTCTCTAGTTGGGCTTTAAAAAAAAAAGTTGAGAAAAGTGTAAAACGCATACAAAAGGATTAAGACAAGTACAGAAATAAAAACACATTGCCCCATTTGTCCATGCTACACCCAGTTCTAGTGCTCACACGTCTGGTTTTCCTTAAGCCACTTATTCAGTTTGTGGAGAAAAGGTTAATGTCCGACTGTGACTTTAACTTTAGTGGCAAAGAGCATATTTCTCAGAGGTTGTGCTAATGAGTTTAAGTCCCATTAAATCGCTAAAATGCAATTAAAATGAACGGTTATATATAACATGGCAGATATTTATAAAATACGTGTGTGAACTTTGTAAACTCTACCAAGTCCTGCCTGGTTTCTCTGTCACTTTTGCTCAGTAGGCACCACAAAAAATATATTTTTCTATTTTTTTCTATTGGCTGTAACTACCAAACTTCAATTATTTCACTCTGCAACTTTTTTTTTTTTTTTTTTTTTAGATAAATAAGGCTTATTTTGCATTTCCCCATTGTATTGGTTTATGAATATATATATATATATATTTATTATTATTATTATTTTTATTTTTTTTTATTTTTCTTAACCTGAAGTTGTTAAAGGTATAAACCATTGAAAGTTAAAAAAAAAAAAAAAGTAAAATTATTGCTGATTTATCACACTTATGAGCGGGTCCTTTTTGGATTCTAGGAGTACAGTCAACCTTAAGCTTCCACATGGATTGAAGGAGGTATTTGTGTGTAACAACTACATAGACACATCTGTAAATGCATTACTAAAATATATGTATATATAAATACTGTACAGTATATTCTTGCTTTGAACTCTTATATTCTCACATCTGTATTGTCTCTTTCTGATTCACTTTTTTTATTCACACCTTCCCCCCTCTCAGATGTGTTGTGAAGATCATAGGTGAGATGGTTTTGTCGTTTCCAGCGGGAATCACACGGCACTTTGCCAATAACCCGTCCCCCGCTGTGCTAACCTTCAGCATAACCAACTACAGTCGACTGGAGCATGTGCTGCCTAACCCCCAGCTGCTCTGCTGGTAATGACACAGTGCACTTTGACATGTAATCAACCCTAATGTTATTGGATGCAGAGTGTGGTATTTTTTTTTTTTAGTCTGCCTCACCATACATGTTGATAAACTCTGACTAAACTGATATACCTAATTCATTTGTTTTGTGATGTGTTTTTATGCATGTATCGGAAAAAGCATGACACATTTTGTGTTATACAATCAAGAAGTCTTCTTGGATGCCTAATTCAACTACTGCACTTGAGTTGTTTGTAAATAATAGTCTGTTTTTTTTCATATGCATAATTTTCCAAATCCAAATTCTAATAATTTCGTTTTGTATAATGTATTATTTAATTTCCTTCCACCCAACAATTGAGTTCTGCTATCTGATGTGCAAGAGTATATAAGTGGTCCTCGTTTTATGACTGTTTGTCGCTCAGAATGAGCTCCCATAAATTCAGTAAACATTGAAATTTGGTCCATGAATACAATAACTACTTACACTGCACTTGGTGGAAGAATACAAGATTGCTTTTTAGTTAACTTTTTGCACTTCACTAAAGTATATCTCCCGTCTGGTGTAAATGGACCAAAGAAAAGGAAATCCATTACCATGAAAGTGAAAATAAACATCATAAAATGCTCTGAGAGGAGAATCACCTCCCAGTATTGGCCGCACTTTTGTCTCAACCGCTTAACTGTCCCGACAATCATTAAGAATAAAAATTGCATCGTAGAGCATGTTAAAGACAAAAACAAGCACTTTTTATTTCGAATTGTTGCCTATCATTCACAATGTCTATATGAGACAAGAACCACGTCTTTCTGTTTTCTGTTCGTTCTATGCAGTAAAAAACTGCTTGCAAGAGATGGTTAACAATGCAGGTAATGGGGATACAATCTTTTCTGCCCTCAAGGCCCTCGAAAAAACCTGTAATGTAATGTAATAACAGACACATTCAACAACAGCAATTTTTTTGCCTTTTTCTGTCAACAACTACCACGAATAATCATAGAAGACTTCACCAACGACGACTACTTTGAGACACATTATTATCCATAACGTAATTTTGTTTCAGTTTGAATATATATAGAAGGAATGCTGGGTGCTAAGCAGATCCAGCCTTAGTTAAACACTAAACCGGGGTGTCCAAACCTTTTGACTGGGTGGCTGCATTGGGCCAAATAAATTTGGCCAGGGCCGAAAGCCGACTGCATGCATGTCTGTATGTACGTATGTATACATAAATATGTGTATGTATGTAAGTGTGTGTGTGTGTATATATATAAAAGGGGTTAGTGCGTCTGCCTCACAATACGAAGGTCCTGCAGTCCTGGGTTCAAATCCAGGCTCCGGATCTTTCTGTGTGGAGTTTGCATGTTCTCCCCGTGAATGCGTGGGTTCCCTCCGGGTACTCCGGCTTCCTCCCACTTCCAAAGACATGCACCTGGGGATCGGTTGATTGGCAACACTAAATTGGCCCTAGTGTGTGAATGTGAGTGTGAATGTTGTCTGTCTATCTGTGTTGGCCCTGCGATGAGGTGGCGACTTGTCCAGGGTGTACCCCGCCTTCCGCCCGATTGTAGCTGAGATAGGCGCCAGCGCCCCCCGCGACCCCAAAAGGGAATAAGCGGTAGAAAATGGATGGATATATAAATATATGTATATATGTGTGTGTGTATGGGTGTTTACATATGATAATATAATGGATATATGATTAATAATTATTATATTTGAATATTAAGAATTTGTGAAAGTTCAACTCATACCTTGTTTACTTCCGTGACGACATATTTAAAGCTATGTAATCAATCAGAACTTTCAAGCAGCTAAAAGTCAAACATAGATACTTGTACGTGTGGAGAAAGTGTGTTGCATTTTTCCTATCTTGTCTTGCAATGTATTTAAATGGGTCAAATTTCGAACGTTCAGTAAGCAGGTTGATATGTGTGACCAGGTGTGTTGACTATTTGTGCTGTTTTTTTTCCTGCACCATGATTAGGAAAAGTTGTTTGGATTGGGTCATATAAGTAAAATGTAATAAAGTAAGTAAGTAAATTACTACACGTCATGGTCACTGACCTGACTTTCTCATGTTGTCCACAAGATGGTGACAATTTGCTTGTTGTCAGACCCCTGGGTATTTAAATTGTGTATGTATGGCTAGGTTGCTTATTGAAATTAAACATGTGCCGTTGTCTTGTGCAAGCCCACCAGCATCGCTACATTTGACACGGTGAGCGTTCACTAAGCAAGCAGTAGTGTGAAACACGGTGCTAAATACGCACATAATGAAACAATCACTTACTGTACAATGTCTGCTGTCACAAGTATGCCGACTTATGGAATGTGTATTTATTCCCGTTTGCTTGAAGAATTAATTGGAATTCTTACACAGGTGAAGAGAAAAAAAGGTGGCCGCAAACAAGTGTGTTTTTCGTGTCTTTCTTGCGATCTTCGGGTCTAAATTATATGTTTATCAATTTTTTAAAAGTTCTTTCAAAGGCACAGTATATACCATTAACCTGCCAGGGACCATCTTATCGAAATGAAACAAGCCCAGGGCTCCCACTCACTCAGCATTATGGTGAGTTGTATTTTTCATACACTTATTTTTGCTGTATTTATCTGCCACACGTGGAAATAATGCCTACATTAAACCGGTCCCTGGTGCAAAAAAGTTTGGGATACCCCTATATTGGATGAACAATGACATGTACATTATCTTTAAAATCAGTGCACACGTAAATAGACCCCAGGATACATAAATGTTTGTTTTTTTTAAGTAACGTAGCGTGTTATAAAGCGCATGCATAAGCATTATTGCTGCAGAGGTGTTGTCACAAATTTCTTATGACACGGACCAAAAAGCAAAACGTTTTACTTCCCAATTTTTTTAATTTTTTTAACTCTCACCCTGACTGGTGTTTTCTGAAGTCTCAGTTTTTAAGGACAAAAGTCAAAAACAAATATAGAGGTACGCATTTTTAAAGTACCCAATTTTGTGTAGATCTGACCTAAGGCTTGTGCTAATTTTCATATCCTTAAGGTTTAAGAGAAAGCAGCAAGTGAGTTTCCTGATGTTGGCTGAGTTCATAAAAAGGACAAAATTAGGAATTGTCATTACTATTTAATTTCTTTCGTGTATTTAGTGTTTTTATTACTGTATTTTACGTCCGGAACTCGTTTATAAACCGATGACCACCTTTATATATTCTTTATTTTTTTACATCCATTCTGCATGTACTTCTATCCACTCCTAATATTTTGCGGCTTCAAACTCTGCCTAAATCTGGAGCTTTGACTGGTGGCAAATTAATTGTTGATGTGATTCGTTGTTCTGTGCGCGCTCCTCCCCAGTGACACTACAACACAAGCCAAGGCTGACGCTAAGGACTTTTGGGTGAACATGCCAAACCTTATAGCTCATTTGAAGAAGGTGTCTGAACAGAAGCCGCAAGCCACATACTATAATGTGGACATGCTGAAATATCAGGTGAAAGTACGCAGAATTTACAACGCTTTGAAATACAAAATATCCCCGATTTTGCATTTGATTTCTGTTTACCTTTACCAGGTTTCCGTGCAGGGCCCCGTGTCCACTCCCTTGAACCTGGCAGTGAGCTGGAGGTGTGATCACACCAGCACAGACCTGAGAATAGACTACAAGTATAACGGCGAAGCCATGTCAACGCCAATGGCACTTAATAACGTCCAGTTTCTTGTCCCAGTTGACGGAGGCGTTACCAAACTGCAAGCCGTGTTACCCCCTGCTGCTTGGTAAATACTTCTTTGTGCTGTTTTTGTTATTGTTTTGAATACAGTTTCGCACCAACCAAATACAAGAGACTGATAGACCTTTGAAATATGACAATAAACCATTTGCACTGATGCAATGTTTTCCTGACAGGAATGCAGAGCAACAAAGAATCTTATGGAAGATTCCAGATATCTCACAAAAATCTGAAAATGGAGGTTTGTACATCATGTTATCTGACAAAAAAATTATTTATTGTTGTTTTGTCAGCTGTCTTTATTTATTAAGACATTTAATTACATTAGTTACCTTTGCTAATCAGTTTTGTCCTTCAGTTAGTTAGTTAATTTCCGGTACTTGGGGATAGGTTGATTGGCAACACTAAATTGGCCCTAGTGTGTGAATGTGAGTGTGAATGTTGTCTGTCTATCTGTGTTGGCCCTGTGATGAGGTGGCGACTTGTCCAGGGTGCAGCCCGCCTTCCGGCCGAATGCAGCTGATATAGGCTCCAGCACCCCCCGCGACGCTGAACGGTACAGGCAGTAGAAAATGGATGGATGGATGGATGGATGGGATTAGGTACAAATGATTAGTACTTTTGTGGGTGTTAATAAATGTTTGTTTATAATAAATCTTGTTTTTTTTAATGTCACATTAAGCATTGGGACGGCGTGGCGCAGTGGGAGAGTGGCCGTGCGCAACCCGAGGGTCCCGGGTTCAAATCCCACCTAGTACCAACCTCGTCACGTCCGTTGTGTCCTGAGCAAGACACTTCACCCTTGCTCCTGATGGGTTCTGGTTGGCGCCTTGCATGGCAGCTCCCTCCATCAGTGTGTGAATGTGTGTGTGAATGGGTAAATGTGGAAGTAGTGTCAAAGCGCTTTGAGTACCTTCAAGGTAGAAAAGCGCTATACAAGTACAACCCATATGATAACTGTGCTGTCCAGTTGTTGTTCCATCTTGTCTTCTTACTTTTTTTAGTTTTATTTGCTAATATTATATAGTAGATTTTGCATGCAGTTGCAATTTTAAAATGTTAGATGGCAGTAGCGAATGGTGTGTTGCCTAGCTAGGAGATGCTGAATGTGCCATCCATCCAGTCTTGTTTTATGTTGCACCCTACAAAGTCTTTTACTGTAGGTATTGTACGTATTTCACACCAGGTGTTTGGTTGTACTGTGTATCTTAGTTGTTGTTTTCATTACCACATTTGAAGGTGTTGAAATTGCCATGCAAAATTGCTAATTAGTAGCAGGAGTACGGCAAAACCAATGTAAATTAGCATCAAGTTAGTACATTTTGGAAAAGTGCAGACTTTATGTTACAACGATTTATATCAGGCATACTTGCTTTGTTAGTTTTGAAATTTGCAACATTATCTGAGGCATTTAGGCTGAGTCCTTGCTTGAATATTTGTTTCCTCACCAAGTGTTTGAGCCACCGGATGTGACGTGCCAAGCAACTAAGTTATCAAAATATGGCAACCTTTGATTTTACGTGACTCGATACCCCGGAGTACCTACAAAATTTGGTAGGTCCCTTTAAAAAAAATTCTTGACTTGTGTACCTATCCATATTTGGATGACTGACTAAAGGGTTCACTCCCTTTGTTTAATTTCCATTTAATTTCAGCACCCTTTCGTGCCCACGGGTGCTGATACAGATGCCAATAGTGAATACTTTGGTAGCTTGTTTGGAAGCAAGAGACAAAGACAACAAATGCACAAAGACAAGGCAATTTCATTTATCCTTCGATTAACTCCGCCAGGATGTAATGTATTTGCTGAGGTTTTCATGATTGTCTGTTAATTAGCAATATTGTTTAAAAAAAAAAAAAAAAAAAAATTGACGTTGATTGAAACTTTACAGAAATGCCCAAAATGAGATTTATAAAAAAAAAAAAATGATGACATTTTGTGTATGATCAGATCCTCGTTTGGATTGAGTAATTCCCTACTTTTTGGAGCTGGGGCTTGGCGGAGGTCTGCGTTCGAGAATAACTTTTTTAGTTGTTGTTATATGTAAACATTTGAATTATTTTTTTTCTAAAAGAGATAAAAAGTTGTCCTCTGCATCTTTTACACATCATGGGCAATTTCCATCCATCCATCCATCATCTTCCGCTTATCCGAGGTCGGGTCGCGGGGGCAACAGCCTAAGCAGGGAAACCCAGACTTCCCTCTCCCCAGCCACTTCGTCTAGCTCTTCCCGGGGGATCCCGAGGCGTTCCTAGGCCAGCCGGGAGACATAGTCTTCCCAACGTGTCCTGGGTCTTCCCCGTGGCCTCCTACCGTTTGGACGTGCCCTAAACACCTCCCTAGGGAGGCGTTCGGGTGGCATCCTGACCAGATGCCCGAACCATCTCATCTGGCTCCTCTCGATGTGGAGGAGCAGCGGCTTTACGTTGAGCTCCCCCCGGATGGCAGAGCTTCTCACCCTATCTCTAAGGGAGAGCCCCGCCACCCGGCGGAGGAAACTAATTTCGGCCGCTTGTACCCGTGATCTTATCCTTTCGGTCATGACCCAAAGTTCATGACCATAGGTGAGGATGGGAACGTAGATCGACCGGTAAATTGAGAGCTTTGCCTTCCGGCTCAGCTCCTTCTTTACCACAACGGATCGGTACAACGTCCGCATTACTGAAGACGCCGCACCGATCCGCCTGTCGATCTCACGATCCACTCTTCCCTCACTCGTGAACAAGACTCCTAGGTACTTGAACTCCTCCACTTGGGGCAGGGTCTCCTCCCCAACCCGGAGATGGCATTCCACCCTTTTCCGGGCGAGAACCATGGACTCGGACTTGGAGGTGCTGATTCTCATGGGCAATTTCCCCTTATGTAATTACAGAACTACATACAACCTATCCCTGTGTTCTATTTTTTTCTTGTTTACAGGCCAATATTTTGTACGATGACTTTTGTTGTTGTATTATCTATTGATCTTTTAACAAACCAACATCACTGCCTCTAGTAGATTATGTTGATAATTACAACATAACAAAGTGATTATACCTCAGAAGAAACCGGGTATTCTTGCTTTAGTCACTCAAAAGCGCCATTTATCATCCGTAATTATTGCTCATTTAATTGTCATTTCTTAATAAAGGTGTCCTTATTTGTTTTAAGCACAATTGGATGAAGAACGTTTTTGAAATGTTGCAGTTTACATCGTATTTGTTGTCTATCGTGAAAAATAGATCTCATGCCTAATAATAATCACAGGTGTTTTTTTTTAGGTGTGGGGTCTTTGTTAGCTCGCTTCCAGCTAACAGAAGGCCCAAGTAAACCAGCTCCATTGGCTGTGCAGTTCACCAGTGAAGGCACCACCCTGTCGGGCTGTGATATTGAACTGGCTGGGCCCGGGTATCGCTTCTCACTTATCAAGAAAAGGTTTGCTGCCGGTGAGTATGAAATTATCAAGTAGGTTCGCTCTTTATGCAGTTTCATCTAGTTTACTGCTTTTGTCAAAAAAATATCATCTGTATTAAACAATGCAAAACATGTATAACCTTAACAGAGATGTTCGAATCAGGTTTTTATTCTGCCCGTTCCAATACTATCATCCATGAGTGAAATTGGCCAATATCGAACACATGTATTAATTGTAAATCTTTCAATGTATTTATGGTGAGTACTCGAGGTTGGGGAAGAGACCCTGCCCCAAGTGGAGGAGTTCAAGTACCTAGGAGTCACGAGTGGGGGAAGAGTGGATCGTGAGATCGACAGGCGGATCGGTGCGGCGTCTTCAGTAATGCGGACGTTGTACCGATCCGTTGTGGTGAAGAAGGAGCTGAGCCGGAAGGCAAAGCTCTCAATTTACCGGTCGATCTACGGCATGAGTGCCAGGCATTATGATTGGAAGAAACCAGGCACCGCTCATCACCAGACTAATACCAACCTTACAGTGAAGCAGAATGGTTTTCAGTGGCAGGAACTGATAGACTAGTTAGGATAAAGGGAAATATGAATGCAGCATTGTACAGAGACATCATGGATGAAAACCAACGTTTCCCATCTAACCAGATAGAGCTTGAGAGGTGCTGGAAAGAAAAATGGGCGAAACTGCCCATAGGTTTGCCAAGCTTGTGGCATTGTATTCCATAAGACTTGAGGCTGTAATAGCTGCCAAAGGTGCATCAAAAAAGTATTGAGCAAAGGCTCTGAATACATGCGTACAGGTGTTTTTTTTTTTTTTTTTTTTAGTTTACATACATTTGGCAAAAAAAAAAAAAAAAACGTTTCACATTGTCATGATGGGGTATTGTCTGTAGAATTTTGAGGACAAAAATTAATTTATTACATTTTGTAATAAGGCTGTTACATAAATAAATTTAGAAAAAAGTGAAGCGCTGTGAATACTTTCGGGATGCACTATAGGGGAAATATTAATGAACTATAGTAGCGTTAAAGAGTCAGGTTTTGTTGTCTGTTTTCCTCACATTTGATTCGGGAAAGGAGTTAACCCAACATTGTTTTTGTTTATGTCTTTGAAGGAAAGTACCTGGCGGATAACTAACGTAAAAAAGGAGACTGAGGATGACGCAGAGGACAGACAAACATCTCCATTCACCTGTGCAGGACCACATCTTACCTACTCAGCAGTATTGTGAAACTTTCAATTGCATCGTGGAACAGTTTTAGGTCGTGTAACAACCGTATTTGTTTTTTGTTTCATAACATCTGAATTGCTTCCGTTCCACTCTTGAACTCTTTCCTCCTTTTTTTTTTTTTGTTTTTTTTGTTTTTTGAAGTCTGTGCCTCTGGTCAAAGGTGTGGTGATATTTCACTGCAGCTGCCTGACCAGCGAGGTCCAGCCATGTTCTCCTGTGGATGTAGTGCTGTTTGCTGTATACAAACTTCAACAAGTTTGCTTGGGTATTATTCTAGTCTAAAAGGGTTCTCTATCAACGTGAGTCACATATTAGCACATAACAAAGTCGTCAGCGCTAAATACAGATATAGGTGGGGAACCACTGTTCTTCAGCTGATTTAGTTTGACGTCAATGCTTGTGTTTAAAAAGAAAAAAAAAACGTGTTTTTTCCTGACTCATCCACTGGTTCGACAGGGTCCTAGCACCTTTGAATCACGTCGATGTATTATTTTCTATATAAATGCACTGAGCAGACGTTTTAACTGCTATTTCTTTGTTTTTTTTAAGCCGGTAGGCAGCTGCAATGATGAACGAGTCTACTGCTAATGAAACAAGGAAACCTGTTGAGAAGAATTAAGTGTATAAAGTGTCATTTTAAATTAATAATATATATCTTAAAGGGCGTTTGGTGTTCTCCTTGTATTGTCAGGCAGCCTTTCTGTTGTCGTCCATGACAGCAGCGTTAACTCCAGACACCACGACAGCATACTATTTTTTATTATTATTATTAATGAAATGATTTGTTGTATAAAATATGATTCTGTATATGTATAGAAATTCAATGGTATCACACAACTCTGAACCCTTAAAGGTATAAATATTTCTTTTTTTGTTTGTTTGTTTATGTGTAGTTGAGTAAACGTGTACAGTAAAACGTATATATTTTTTTTCAATTTATTTCAGGTATTTTTTTTTTTTTTAATTCAAGTGCAAAATAAGTTTTTGAGCTATATATAGATATATATGGGTGGGGTCGGGTAACTTAAAAAAGATGAATATCATCCTGGATGCTGTGTTTTGCTTTGTGAAAGCAGTGTTGATGTAGACCACATTGAAATGCAAATTTACTTTCATGCTGGAAGTTAGCTGAGCGCATCTGTGCCATTTTTATGGCTCCATACACCTGTCAATCACTAATCCACTCATACGAGACATGACGGTACAGTAGATCCCTGCCTATACGTGGTTAGGCATTCTTAAATTGTAACGAGTAATGGGTGACTGATTTCCTTTTTTTTCCGTTTTCGCACCTCTTTGAAAAAGCTCCAGAGCTAGAGCTGCAGGTTGCTGACCCCCGAGCTAAGTGATTCTTTGGCGTACAATTAGATAGAGCCTGCGTACCACTACCACAGTCTGACAATCGAAAGCATAACAATTAGTCCAGAGACAGCTCTTAACTCAAAACACTCTTAAATTGGGGCACTCTTAATTTGAGGTATTACTGTACTACGGTGGTATTGATTTTTTTTTAGTTCATCCATCCATCCATTTTCTACCGCTTGTCCCGTTCGGGGTCGCGGGGGTTGCTGGAACCCATCTCAGCTACACAGGGGCGGAAGGCGGCGTACACCCCGGACAAGTCGCCCGCTTATCGCAGGGCCAACATAGATAGATACATATATATACACATCGTTAGCTGACTTTTATGTATGTTTATTTACAAGTTAGAATGCATCAAAAATACAGACATGTGTTCTTGTCTCTAAAAAAGATTGAGAATGATAGTGAAGTTCCCCTTTAAGGCAAGTGTAAACCTTGTTTAATTCATTTTTACATGTTTGCGTTGGTAAAAAATAGGGAAACCTTTCACATTTGAACCAATACATTACCAGTTCCAATTTGTGCAAAGTGTAACAAGCTTCTAAGTTTTAGTTTTTATTACTAAATTAAAAGGTGTTGGAATTGCCAATTCTAATCAATAGCATGTAAATGGCATATCTAAGTAGATTAGCATCAAGCTAGCACATTTTGAAAAGTGGAGCCTTACTTTAGAACGCTTTCTGTTAACAATTGGAGTTGACCACATTCAACCATTTTATTGTTTGGAAAAGCAGCACGGTGGTACAGGGGTTAGTGCATGCGCAACCCGAGGGTCCCTGGTTCAATCCCCACCTGGTACCAACCTCGTCACGTCCGTTGTGTCCTGAGCAAGACACTTCACCCTTGCTCCTGATGGGTGCTGGTTAGCGCCTTGCATGGCAGCTCCCTCCATCAGTGTGTGAATGTGTGTGTGAATGGGTAAATGTGGAAGTAGTGTCAAAGCGCTTTGAGTACCTTGAAGGTAGAAAAGCGCTATACAAGTACAACCCATTTATCATTTATTTTATTTACAATACAAAGGTCCTGAGTAGTCCTGGGTTCAATCCCAGGCTCGGGATCTTTCTGTGTTTAGTTTGCATGATTTCCCCGTGACTGCGTGGGTTCCCTCCGGGTACTCCGGCTTCCTCCCACCGCCAAAAACATGCACCTGGGGATAGGTTGATTGGCAACACTAAATTGGCCCTAGTGTGTGAATGTGAATGTGAATGTTGTCTGTCTATCTGTGTTGGCCCTGTGATGAGGTGGCGACTTGTCCAGGGTGTACCCTGCCTTCCGCCCGAATGCAGCTGAGTTAGGCTCCAGTACCCCCCGCCACCCCAAAAGGGACAAGCAGTAGAAAATCAATCAATCAATCAATCAATCAATGTTTATTTATATAGCCCCAAATCACAAATGTTTCAAAGGACTGTACAAACCATTACGACTACAACATCCTCGGAAGAACCCACAAAAGGGCAAGGAAAACTCACACCCAGTGGGCAGGGAGAATTCACATCCAGTGGGACGCCAGTGACAATGCTGACTATGAGAAACCCCCTCTAGGGGACCGAAAGCAATGGATGTCGAGCTGGTCTAACATGATACTGTGAAAGTTCAATCCATAGTGGCTCCAACACAGCCGCGAGAGTTCAGTTCAAGCGGATCCAAGACAGCAGCGAGAGTCCCGTCCACAGGAGACCATCTCAAGCGGAGGCGGATCAGCAGCGTAGAGATGTCCCCAACCGATACAGGCGAGCGGTCCATCCTGGTTCCCGACGAGCGGTCCATCCTTGGTCTCGACTCTGGACAGCCAGTACTTCATCCATGGTCATCGGACCGGACCCCCTCCACAAGGGAGGGGGGGACATAGGAGAAAGAAAAGAAGCGGCAGATCAACTGGTCTAAAAAGGAGGTCTATTTAAAGGCTAAAGTATACAGATGAGTTTTAAGGTGAGACTTAAATGCTTCTACTGAGGTGGCATCTCGAACTGTTACCGGGAGGGCATTCCAGAGTACTGGAGCCCGAACGGAAAACGCTCTATAGCCCGCAGACTTTTTTTGGGCTCTAGGAATCACTAATAAGGCGGAGTCTTTTGAACGCAGATTTCTTGCCGGGACATACGGTACAATACAATCGGCAAGATAGGCTGGAGCTAGACCGTGTAGTATTTTATACGTAATTAGTAAAACCTTAAAGTCACATCTTAAGTGCACAGGAAGCCAGTGCAGGCGTAATATGATCAAACTTTGGATTGATGGATGGATGGATTGTTTGGAAACAGCTTGTAAAAAAAAAAACGTAAAATATGCTTTAAAAACATCTGCAATAGAGTGAAGCTGCAAATTGGTATTAGAAATAGTTGTTTTAATGGGCGTGTTTTTTCCACCATTTTTGTGGGTTCTTTGAATGCAATCCCGGCGAATATCATGGATCTGCTGTACCGGCTTTCATCAAACATGTACAAGCTTCTGCCCTTTTCAAAGTTTCACATCCTCAACATCTGCATAATCTGTTTTTAAACATAACCCGTGTCACACACTCCCTCCCAAAGTCCCCCCAAAATTCCATTCCCCGGTCCTTCAACCAGCGCTGGAGTCCATAGCTTTATTTTGCATCATTGTAATAATGGTCTCTGTGAGATGACATGATGAGGTTCTGGAGCGAGGTTAAGCTGACCAAAATGCTTTTTTTGTGTGTATGACTTAATGTGCGTGTGCCCTGTCCTTTGACCCTGTGAATGAGGATAAGCTGAGTATTTTTAAAACTGACGTAAAAAAAAAAATGCAAATATTTTATTGTTAATTGTGCGAGGGGGGGACGACAACAAGTGTGCTAATGTCTATTTTTCCCAGATGCCAACATGAAGTTTGTATGTGAAGTGGAGGAGGAGGAGGAGGAGGAGTCACACCCCCCCAACCCTGGTACTGTCTTGTCAATATTGTGTTCAATAAATCCAAACATAGTCTTGTAAGGTCTGTTGTAGAAGCATCTTAAACTAAGCAAGGAAGCCATTATCCCTTTCCTTATAATGTCCTGTTGCAACACTTCCTTCGCCCGACAGGAAGTCAAAACCGTCACACAACGGTGACTACAGACATTTCTTATTTCCCAAGGCCCATTGCATCGGTCACCGGTCGTCTCCGGCATCCATCCTTTTAATATAGAAACTTTTCCTCCGGCTCATTTCTGTAGTGAATGTGTCCTGCAGTAATTGCTGATTGCTTGTAGAGCATGCAGAAGAAGCAGGGGAGCCTCTACCTAACCTTTTACTTGATGTGCTGTGCTGTGTACTCACTCACCTGTATTGATGTGGACCACAACAACCGTCTTGTTTTTTTTATCCCTGTGCTGTGAGTAAGACGGCTTTAACATCCGACGCCATGCAAGATCAATGCTAAAATGGATTCAGAAACTTAGTTCGCTTCCTTCCAAATCCAATAAAAATTAATTGACTCTACATGTGCTTGGAGTTTTTTGACTGTATGTTTCTTTCTAGGTCACGGGTCTCAGATACGTTATTTAATATGAAAGTTTAATGTTAGTGCGGCACTTGACCGTGTTGTGTTATTTGGGTCCAAAATGGCTCTTTCAACGTTCTGGGTTGCCTACCCCTGCATTAGAGGAAAAGCAGCAAATGAGTAAAGCGACAGAGACGTTGCCATAGCGACAAAGGTTTTCTTTCACCGCGACACCTGTCCGTCAGTAATAACAGTCCCTGATAACCTGGACCAATTAAAACCGTTACTTGTTTTTTTTATTGTTTCATTTGCTTAGCCTCACACGATGAACACTACATTCTATATGACGCCGGATAACACTCCGGGAGCCGTCACTTTTTTTGCCTTTTTTTCCGCCGACTGCCGTGTTGCTGTAGGGAGGAAAAGCGGAAAGACACACAATGTGGAAATAACATTATTCTCCGTGCGTCGGCTAAATACAAATATACACAACCCCAAGCATGTTTTTTTCAAGGCCTGCAGTGAAGACAAAGGTTTGTGGTGTGCAAAGACAATACCATGAAAAGTGGGAGATGCAATGTTTCTTTTTGTTCACAGGGGCGCTCCGACGTGATTTATTTGCGCAGAGAAAGTTGCGGTGCACAAGAAATACAATTTAAAACGTCATTATACAACTAGGCATGCTGAGGAGTGTGCAACATTTATTTTAGAAGGCCTACTGAAATGAGATGTTCTTATTTAAACGGGGATAGCAGGTCCATTCTATGTGTCATACTTGATCATTTCGCGATATTGCCATATTTTTGCTGAAAGGATTTAGTAGAGAACATCCACGATAAAGTTTGCAACTTTTGGTCGCTAATAAAAAAAGCCTTGCTTGTACCGGAAGTAGCAGACGATGTGCGCGCGACGTCACGGGTTGTAGGGCTCCTCACATTGTTTATAATGTAAGCCACCAGCAGTAAGAGCAATCCGGACCGAGAAAGCGACGATTT
The DNA here is from genome assembly GCF_033978795.1 of Nerophis ophidion. Taxonomy (NCBI): domain Eukaryota; kingdom Metazoa; phylum Chordata; class Actinopteri; order Syngnathiformes; family Syngnathidae; genus Nerophis; species Nerophis ophidion. Next base: position 32,695,203 of record NC_084632.1, on the reverse strand, counting down.
CTCCATTAATTTGAGCGAGGATGAAAGATTTGTGGATGAGGAAAGTTAGAGTGAGGCACTAAAAAAAAAAGAAAAGTCGACGGCAGCAGTGGGAGCGTTTCAGATGTAATTAGACACATTTACTAGGATAATTCTGGAAAATCCCTTATCTGCTTATTGTGTTAACAGTATTTTCGTGAGATTATAAAGTCATACCTGAAAGTTGGATGGCTGCGGTGAACGCCAGTGTCTCTGAGAGAAGCCGAGGAGCCAAGATCACAGCTGCCTTTTCGAGCTGCAGGATGAGGTTGCGTAATCCACTCAAGTCCCCGGTAAGAGCCGACTTAATAAACTTACTGGTTGATGTAGAGAAATGTGTTCGCTTGACCGCTATGTGTTAAAGCTTCACAACAAACAAAGAAACACCGGCTGTGTCTCGGTTGCTAAAGGCAGCTGCAATCCACCGCTTTCCACCAACAGCATTCTTCTTTATAGTCTCCATTATTAATTGAACAAATTGCAAAAGATTCAGCAACACAAATGTCCAAAATACTGTGTAATTATGCGATGAAAAGAGATGACTTTTAGCCGTGTTTGGTGCTGGGATGAAATGTCCCCTCCAACCAATAACGTCAACATAAGAGTCATCATTCCGTGACATTTTCAACAGGATACTTTGCGGGAAATTTAAAATTGCAATTTAGTAAACTAAAAAGGCCGTATTGGCATGTGTTGCAATGTTAATATTTCATCATTGATATATAAACTATCAGACTGCGTGGTGGGTAGTAGTGGGTTTCAGTAGGCCTTTAAGAATGTTTTTTGTTGCAGCCCAGACTCAGCATCCAGTGGCCCCCAGGTAAATTGAGTTTGAGACCCCTGTTCTTAGTGTTGTCTACTATTCTCATAGAATCAGCAGCTCCAAGTCCGAGTCCATGGTTCTCGCCCGAAAAAGGGTGGAGTGCCATCTCCGGGTTGGGGAGGAGACCCTGCCCCAAGTGGAGGAGTTCAAATACCTAGGAGTCTTGTTCACGAGTGAGGGAAGAGTGGATCGTGAGATCGACAGGCGGATCGGTGCGGCGTCTTCAGTAATGCGCACGTTGTATCGATCCGTTGTGGTGAAGAAGGAGCTGAGCCGGAAGGCAAAGCTCTCAATTTACCGGTCGATCTACGTTCCCATCCTCACCTATGGTCATGAGCTTTGGGTCATGACCGAAAGGACAAGATCACGGGTACAAGCGGCCAAAATGGGGTTTCCTCCGCCGTGTGGCGGGGCTCTCCCTTAGAGATAGGGTGAGAAGTTCTGCCATCCGGGTGGAGCTCAAAGTAAAGCCGTTGCTCCTCCACATGAAGAGCCAGATGAGGTGGTTTGGGCATCTGGTCAGGATGCCACCTGAACGCCTCCCGAGGGAGGTGTTTAGGGCACGTCCAACCGGTAGGAGGCCACGGGGAAGACCCAGGACACGTTGGGAAGACTATGTCTCCCGGCTGGCCTGGGAACCCGAGGGAGCAGCTGGACGAAGTAGCTGGGGAGAGAGAAGTCTGGGCTTCCCTGCTTAGGCTGCTGCCCCCGCGACCCGACCTCTGAGAAGCGGAAGAAGATGGATGGATGGTGTTGACAACATTATTGCCAGTCATTTTTGTAAACATTCTGCAAATTGGCATGTCTTATTTTCCAAATTATAGAACACACCCACCAAATTTGAGGAAAAATAAATAGTTTAACGTATATCTGCCAAACTAGACAATAAGGCACAGATACAGTCGCCATCAAAAGTTTACATACGCCTTTAAATAACAATCTCGTGGCTGTCTTGAATTTCTTATAACTTCTACCACTCTTATTTTTTGTGATAGAGTGATTGGAGCACATACTTACTGGTCACAAAAAGCATTCATGAAGTTTGGTTCTTTTATGAATTTATTATGTGTCGACTGAAAATGTGACCAAATCTGCTGGGTCAAAAGTATACATACAGCAATGTTAATATTTGCTTACATGTCCCTTGGCAAGTTTCACTGCAATAAGGTGCTTTTAGTAGACATCCACAAGCTTCTGGTTGAATTTGTGACCACTCCTCTTAATACTAATGGTGCAGTTCAGCTAAAATTGTTGGTTTTCTGACATGGACTTGTTTCTTCAACATTGTCCACATGTTCTCAATGGGGTTTAAGTCAGGACTTTGGGAAGGCCATTCTAGAACCTTCATTCTAGCCTGATTTAGCTTTTTTTCTTTTTTTTTTACCACTTTTGACGTGTGTTTGGGGTCATTGTCCTGTTGGAACACCCAATTAAGCCCAAGACCCAACCTCGGGCTGATGATTTTAGGTTGTCCTCAAGAATTTGGAGGTAATCCTCCTTTTTCATTGTCCCATTTACTCTCTGTAAAGCACCAGTTCCATTGGCAGCAAAACAGGCCCAGATCATAATACTACCACCACCATGCTTAAAGGTAGGTGTGGTGTTCCTGGAGAGAAAATGCCTCACCTTTTCTCCTCCAAAGAGCTCAATTTTGTTGCATCTCACCACAGAGCTTTCCTCCAGAAGGTCTTATCTTTGTCCACGTGATCAGCAGCAAACTTTAGATGAGCCTTAAGGTGTCACTTCTGAAGCAGGGGCTTCCTTCTTGCATGGTAGCCTCTCAGTTCATGGTGATGCAAAACACGCTTGACCAGCTGTGTTCCAGCAGCTTCCAATTAATTACAGACCTGCTTTTTGGTGATCATCCTGACCAATTTTCTCTCAGCAGCAGATGATAGCTTGCGTTTTCTTCCTGATCGTGGCAGTGACAAAACTGTGCCATGCACTATATACTTATGAACAATTGTCTGCACAGTTGCTCTTGGGACCTTAAGCTGCTCTGGAATAGATCCAGGTGACTTTCCTGACTTGTTCAAGTCAATGATTAATTTTTTCAGATCTGTGCTGAGTTCCTTTGACTTTCCCCATTGTGGCGTTTGTAACCGAGTCTAATGACTGCATCACATCAAATGGGTTCAGAGAAGTCAGCAGGTGTCATCAATCATAATCACTCACATGAAGTTAAGAGGGCATGCTATGAAGTTAATTTGTTTTGATTGTAACTTTGGGCAGCACTGTGATGAGGGGTTAGTGCATATGCCTCACAATACGACGGTCATGAGTAGTCCTGGGTTCTATCACAGGACTGGGATCTTTCTGTGTGGAGTTTACATGTTCTCCCCGTGACTGCGTGGGTTCCCTCCGGGTACTCCGGCTTCCTCCCACTTCCAAAGACATACACCTGGGGATAGGTTGATTGGCAACACTAAATTGGCCCTAGTGTGTGAATGTGAGTGTGAATGTTGTCTGTCTATCTGTGTTGGCCCTGTGATGAGGTGGCGACTTGTCCAGGGTGCACACCGCCTTCCGCCTGATTGTAGCTGGGATAGGCACCAGTGCCCCCCACCACCCCAAAGGGAATAAGCGGTCGAAAATGGATGGATGGATGGATGTAACTTTTCTACATCACCAAAATTGATCATATATGTTCCTCTACGTATAATTTTTAAACCATAATACATTCTTAAAATAACCAAACTTCATGAATGTTTTTTGGGACCAACAAGTATGTGCGCAAATCACTCTATCTCAAAAAATACAAAAATTACAAATTATTGGAAACTCAAGACAGCCATGACATTATGTTCTTTATAAGTGTATGTAAACTTTTGACCATGACTGTATATATGTATGTATGTTTGTACATATGTATGTATGCACGTGTAGATGTACAGTATGTATATATGTACATATATGTATGTGTATATATATACATATGTGCATTATGTATGTTTGTATATATGTATGTATACACATGTAGATGTACAGTATGTATGTATATATGTACATATATGTATGTGTATATATATATATATATATACATATATATATATATATACATATGTGCATGTATGTATGTATATACATATATATGTATATATACTGTAGATGTATATATGTATATGTATACATATGTGTTTATGTATGTATATATGTATATATGTATGTTTGTATATATGTATATACACACATGTATATATGTATGTACAGTATATCAATATATACTCATGTATCTATGTATATATGTATGTTTGTATATATATATATATATATACTCATGTATATGTATACATATATACAGTATGTATATATATACTGCCTATGTATGAATATATGTATATGTATACATGTGTATGTATGTATATATGTACGTTTGTATATATACACATGTTTATATGTATGTATATGTATACACATGTACATGTATGTATTTATATATATATATGTTTATATATATATACACATATATGTATTGTCCATGTATGTGTGTATGTATGTATGTATACATATATATGTATATATATACTGTATTTGTATGTATTCTTTGTACATATGTATACACATTTATGTATGCATGTATATATATATGTATGTATGTATACATACATACATGTGTGTATATATATATATATATATATATATATATACATATATATATATATATGTGTGTATGTATATATATATATATATATACATATATATATGTGTGTGTATATATATATATATATATACATATATAAATATGTGGGTATATATATATATATATATATATATATATATATATATATATATATATATATATATATCTTTATACTTATATTGGTAATAAAACAGTCTTAAAGTGTGTATTATAAACAAAGTGTTGTGTTACAAACACAGTAAGTATTATAGTTAGCATCAACTCTATTTGTATTATGCCATCTTGCTCTATTTTTATATTTTGCTGTCCTTTTATATTTTCTGTTTTTTTACGATGTAATTAAAGTTAAAGTACCAATGATTGTCACACACACACTCTAGGTGTGGCGAAATTATTCTCTGCATTTGATCACCCTTGATCACCCCCTGGAAGGTGAGGGGAGCAGTGAGCAGCAGTGGTGTAGTCATCATTTTTGGTGATTTAACCCCCAATTCCAACGCTTGATGCTGAGTACCAAGCAGGGAGGTAATGGGTCCCATTTTTATAGTCTTTGGGGGTTTGAACTCACGACCTACCGATCTCAGGGCGGACACTCTAGCCCACTGATGTGGGACTATCCCAACAAACTGTGGCCCCTGCTCGACCTAATTAGAGGCTAATATGTTTTATCAATTCATTTTGTGAAATTCCACCATTGTCCATTTTTATCCTTAGTTGGGCCAAATAAGAAAAGTGAGTCATGTGCATCAACATTTATTGGACAAAATTAGTCAAATCAAACAAGGCTTTTGTTTCCAACATAAATAAAAACAAACATGGGTTTTTCACTCAATGTATCTGTTTATCTCACATTCTTAATTACCTTCCCTGAGTTCTAATATTTGCCGTAGTTTCAAAAATAAAAAAATGTATGGTGGAACAAATATTCCATCTGAAGTGGTGATCCACAATATTCTACATTTCAGTTCAAACAAACCTGCCTAGCTCAACAGAAATATGAAAATAAAATAAAAACGTATTTTAGTGTCAATCTCGACTGATTGATTTGTTGGAAGAAAGAAGATGCTCAGCAGAGGAAGGTGAGGTCGCTCTTCCTGCAGCCCACCTGGCAACACACGGTGGACAAGATGTTGTTTATGTCCCGTCTGGTCAGGTCTGAGCTTGGGTAACTTCTGATGCTGGGCAAACTTTCCAAACTGTTCTCATCTCCTCTGGAAACACCTGGGTGGACAAAACACAACGGAGGCCAAAGGATGCGTTTCATTAGTGACGGAGTAGACATCCATCTTGTTAAATTGCTGTTCCCATTAAAAAGGAAACCCCTAATGACAAAGTACATTTCCGCTATTTGCCGTGTGCAGGGTGGCTTTTTCATCCTGCGAGATCGGCCCAGCTGATAGGATAACCGAGTTTGTCCCTGCGCTACAAAGCGTCCTTAGGAGCTTTTAATCTTGATATGTGGCCTTAACGATGTAGACAGCATGTCCCTGTCTGCCCACACACCCCTGGAAAAATCTGGTGTAAGCAGTTTAAGACACCGCGAGGTCTGCACTGTAAACATTTCGTTTGGGGAACATTATCACCAGACCTATGTAAGCGTCAATATATACCTTGAAGTTGCAGAAAAAAGGCCATATATTTTTTTTAACTGATTTCCGAACTCTAAATGGGTGAATTTGGGCGAATTAAACGCCTTTCTGTTCCTCGCTCTCGGAGCGATGACGTCAGAACGTGACGTCACCTAGGTAATGAAGCTTCATTTTCTCAAACACGTTACAAACACCGAGTCTCAGCTCTGTTATTTTCCGTTTTTTCAAATATTTTCTGGAACCTTGGAGACATCATGCCTCGTGGGTGTGTTGTCGGAGGGTGTAACAACACTAACAGGGAGGGATTCAAGTTGCACCAAGTGGCAAGAAATTGGACGAAATTTGTTCAAAATACGAGGGTGTGGGGAAAGCCAACGAAATGGTCAGTCGTTTATTCCGACACTTTACCGACGAAAGCTATGCTACTACAGAGATGGCAAGATTGTGTGGATATCCTGCGACACTCAAAGCAGATGCATTTCCAACGATAAAGTCAAAGAAATCTGCCGCCAGACCCCCATCAAATGTGCCGGAGTGTCTGCACATTTTACCGGCGATGCTAAGGCAGACATGGCACAGAGATGTATCGATAACCTGCAGATGCATTTCCAACGATCAAGTCAAAGAAATCACAAAGGTGAGTTTTGTTGATGTTATTGACTTATGTGCTAATCAGACATATTTGGTCGCGGCATGACTGCCAGCTAGTCAATGCTAACATGCTATTTAGGCTAGCTGTATGTACATTTGAAACTACTGTAACGACCTGCTGATGTTGATTTTGTGTTCTTGAGTGAGTCATATTCAGAATTCCTATTGTTGTGAACATAGCACGCCTGTAAGGTGATTGGCGAAGAAAGAGGAAGGTTGTTGCGGAAATAAAAAAGGAGGATAGACATGCATGTGAAGGGAACAAGATAAGTTGAGCTGTGTTAGACAGGTTGCTCAATAAAAGTTGTTCCCTTCACATGCACGTTTATCCTCCTTTTTTATTTCCGCAACAACAACCTTCCTCTTTCTTCGCCAATCACCTTACATGCGTGCTATGTTCACAACAATAGGAATTCTGAATATCACTCACTCAAGAACACAAAATCAACATCAGCAGGTCGTTACACGATATTCACATCCAGCGTTTCCCTCACCCACATTTAATGCCAAACAAACACTTACCAATCGATGGATTTAAGTTGATCAAGTGTCAGAAGATGCAAAACTTCCGATCGTTGGTCTGCACATTTTACCGCCGATGCTAAGGCAGACATGCCCGAATAGCGTCAATAGCTATTCGCTCAATAGCTTCAGTTTCTTCTTCAATTTTGTTTTCGCTATCTGCCTCCATACTCCAACCATCTGTTTCAATACATGCGTAATCTGTTGAATCGCTTAAGCCGCTGAAATCCGAGTCTGAATCCGAGCTAATGTCGCTATATCCGCCATTGTTTGTTTGTATTGGCAGCACTGGATGACGTCACAGGAAAATGGACGGTGGCTTCGCAGATAGCGAAAATAAGGCACTTTAAAGCTTTTTTTAGGGATATTCCGGGACGGGTAAAATTAAAAAAAAAAAATCAAAAAATAAAATAAGCCACTGAGAACTGATTTTTATTGGTTTTAATCCTTTTGAAATTGTGATAATGTTCCCCTTTAATAAGACTCTTCATTGAAATGGAGAACCGAACCACACTCCATGAATTACCCTGAATTGATTATGTCATGAGCCGTGGTCCGGATCATGTTTTGTTTAGTCGGCTAATACAGCTAATTTAGACACTTATATCATGTGTTGTCTTCATTAGAACACTTATATAAGACTTTTAAAGCAATTTTGATAGTAGGCAAATATACACTTACATCATGTGTTGCCTTCATTATAACACTCACAGTTTATCCGATTTTTAAAGTCGTTTTGATAGTAGGCTAATATAGCTAATTTAGACACTTATATCATGTGTTGCCTTCATTAGAACACTTACCGTTAATAAGATTTTTAAAGTCATTTTGATAGTAGGCTAATATAACTATTTTAGACACTTATATCATGTGTTGCCTTCATCAGAACCCTTATATAAGACTTTTAAAGTCATTTTGATAGTAGGCTAATAAACACACGTGTTGCCTTCATTATAGCACTCACAGTATATACGATTTTTAAAGTAATTTTGATAGTAGGCTAATATAACTAATTTAGACATTTATATCATATGTTGCCTTCATTATAACACTCACAGTTTATCCGATTTTTAAAGTCGTTTTGATAGTAGGATAATATAGCTAATTTAGACACTTATATCATGCATTGCCTTCATTAGAACACTTACCGTTAATAAGATTTTTAAAGTCATTTTGATAATAGGCTAATATAACTATTTTAGACACTTATATCATGTGTTGCCTTCATCAGAACCCTTATATAAGACTTTTAAAGTCATTTTGATAGTAGGCTAATAAACACACATGTGTTGCCTTCATTATAGCACTCACAGTACATACGATTTTTAAAGCAATTTTGATAGTAGGCTAATTTAGCTAATTTAGACACTTATATCATGTATTGCCTTCATTAGAACACTTACCGTTAATAAGATTTTTAAAGTCATTTTAATAGTGGCCTAATATAACTATTTTAGACACTTATATCATGCATTGCCTTCATTAGAACACTTACCGTTAATAAGATTTTTAAAGTCATTTTGATAGTCTAATATAACTATTTTAGACACTTATACCATGTGTTGCCTTCATCAGAACCCTTATATAAGACTTTTAAAGTAATTTTGATAGTAGGCTAATATAGCTAATATAGACACTTATATCATGCATTGCCTTCATTAGAACACTTACCGTTAATAAGACTTTTAAAGTCATTTTGATAGTAGGCTAATAAACACACATGTGTTGCCTTCATTATAGCACTCACAGTACATACGATTTTTAAAGCAATTTTGATAGTAGGCTAATATAGCTAATTTAGACACTTATATCATGTATTGCCTTCATTAGAACACTTACCGTTAATAAGATTTTTAAAGTCATTTTGATAGGCTAATATAACTATTTTAGACACTTATATCATGTGTTGCCTTCATCAGAACCCTTATATAAGACTTTTAAAGTAATTTTGATAGTAGGCTAATATAGCTAATATAGATACTTATATCATGCATTGCCTTCATTAGAACACTTACCGTTAATAAGATTTTTAAAGTCATTTTGATAGTCTAATATAACTATTTTAGACACTTATATCATGTGTTGCCTTCATCAGAACCCTTATATAAGACCTTTAAAGTAATTTTGATAGTAGGCTAATATAGCTAATATAGACACTTATATCATGCATTGCCTTCATTAGAACACTTACCGTTAATAAGATTTTTAAAGTCATTTTAATAGTGGGCTAATATAACTATTTTAGACACTTATATCATGTGTTGCCTTCATCGGAACCCTTATATAAGACTTTTAAAGTCATTTTGATAGTAAGCTAATAAACACACATCATGTGTTGCCTCCATTATAGCACTCACAGTATATACGATTTTTAAAGTAATTTTGATAGTAGGCTAATATAACTAATTTAGACATTTATATCATGTGTTGCCTTCATTATAACACTCACAGTTTATCCGATTTTCAAAGTAGTTTTGATAGTAGGCTAATTTAGCTAATTTAGACACTTATATCATGCATTGCCTTCATTAGAACACTAACCGTTAATAAGATTTTTAAAGTCATTTTGATAGTAGGCTAATATAACTATTTTAGACACTTATATCATGTGTTGCCTTCATCAGAACTTTTATATAAGACTTTTAAAGTCATTTTGATAGTAGGCTAATATGGACACTTACATCATGTGTTGCCTTCATTATAACACTCACAGTATATACGATTTTTAAAGTCGTTTTGATAGTAGGCTAATATAGACACTTACATCATGTGTTGCCTTCATTATAACACTTATAAAAGGCTTTTAATCTTTTGCGGCTCCAGACAGATTTTTAGTTAAAACTTTTGGTACATTATGGCTCTTTCAACGTTTTTGGTTGCCGACCCCTGCATAAGCGTCACTACAGTGGACACTCATGTGTTTTGCTTTCCACTGCCACTCATTGGTCAGCTCTGGTAAGTGGAAAAAAACAAGTGTAAAGCAGGGGAGGAACATCTGGCCATTCTTAATATTCGATGAGACCATTTCAGGTATAAAAATATGGAACGACATTGTTTTAGGGATTAGATTTACGTCATGTACTGCCTTTATTTATTTTTCGCTGCTAATCAGTTAATTTCTTATTAGAATGTAAATTCAGTTTTTACTAGAATGTAGCAATATTTTGTGGCTATTAGTCCAAATATATATTTTTGAAGGTCCAATATGTTTGATTAGAACAGGGGTGTCAAACTCATTTTAAAATCGGGGTCCACATGGAGAAAAATCTGCTCCCAAGTAGGCCTGACTGGTGAAATCACAGCACAATAATTTAAAAATAAAGACAACTTCAGATGGTTTTCTTTGTTTATAATTAGAACATGGATATTCTGAAAATGTACAAATCATAATGTTGTTGTTTTGGGGGGGTTTTACACTTAAATGTTGCGGATAATAGTATTCTAATTTTATTTTCTGTTATTTGTACTTTCTGAATAAATTAGGTGATAATGTTTAATCTATCAAGATAACAAAATAATGTTAAAATCAAATTACAGGATTTTATTTATGTAGTTTGCTCATTTTCCTCGACTGGTGCACTAACATGTATATATATTTTTTTTTACAAATGTGCCATCATCTATAAAGATACAAATAATTGCTATTGTGACATCTAGTGGACACATTTAGAACAGCAGTTTTTTTTTTTCATTCAAAGAATTTGGCTCATTTTTATACTTAGCAAACTCATCCCACGGGCCGGATGAAACCTGTTCGCGGGCCTGTACGTTTGACACCCCTGCATTACAGTGTGGCAAATTGAATCAATAATCATAGCGTTCTAAAAAAGTATTTCTTAAAAAATATTCAATCAGTTGAATTTGGCTTAAAAAAAATTCACATTCTGTCTCTCACAGTTGAAGTGTACCATCCATCCATCCATCCATTTTCTACCGCTTATTCCCTTTCGGAGTCGCGGGGGGCGCTGGCGCCTATCTCAGCTACAATCGGGTGGAAGGCGGGGTACACCCTGGACAAGTCGCCACCTCATCGCAGGGCCAACACAGATAGACAGACAACATTCACACTCACATTCACACACTAGGGACAATTTAGTGTTGCCAATCAACCTATCCCCAGGTGCATGTCTTTGGAAGTGGGAGGAAGCCGGAGTACCCGGAGGGAACCCACGCATTCACGGGGAGAACATGCAAACTCCACACAGAAAGATCCCGAGCCTGGATTTGAACCCAGGACTGCAGGACCTTCGTATTGTGAGGCAGACGCACTAACCCCTCTGCCACCGTGAAGCCCTTGAAGTGTACCTATGATGAAAATTACAGAACTCTGTCATCATTTTAAGTGGGAGAACCTACACAATCGGTGGCTGACTAAATACTTTTTTTGCCCCACTGTATATATAGAGCCCGGCCAATGCGGCCCCCGAGTCAAAAAGTTTTGGGGACCCCTGCTTTACAGTATTTTACTGTGGGACAAAATAGTCTACTATTAAATCCTGGTACTTTTTTTTAACATTGGTTAGGAGCAAACGTGGTATAAATTGTAAGCTTGTCTCACCTTCCATGTCCGAGTCAGTGATGAGCCTCCTCCAGCGGGACCCCCCACAAGTGTACACCACCGCCCTCATCAATTCTCGGCCGCACAGTTTCACCGCCCTCACCTCGGCTCCGGCCCGGTCCACGCGGCACACGACGGCACACAGCAGCAGAGGTAAGACCACCAAAACTCGCATCCTGGATACCTGAAGGGTTTGTTTGGAAGCTGAGATCTTGTTGGGGTCAGTGGAGCTTCTCTCCTCTGGACGCTGCAGCACGCACTATATACCCGTGCACCTTTCTGCTGCAGCGTCCCTGCACCTCCTACTGACTGCATCTCGGCCCATCCCTCGTGGCGAGGCCGTATCCGCTTTGACCATTTTTGGACAGAGCCCATCATCAAATGTCAATAGACTTAAATGAGGGGGGCCCCCTCTCAGCTGCAGGTGTTTACAAAGTCGCCGCACTGACCCTGACTGTTGTGCACGGCTAATTAGGTGATGCAAAGTGATTCCCTCTCCCCCCCTCCAGCAGATGTTTGGCGTGTTTACAACTCTGTGATGGCCGGGCCGCCCTCCACTTTACAGCAGTTTGGCCCGTAGGAGAAGAAAAAGTCAATGTTGACCGTCCGTCATTTAGCTCATAATGGCGATGTTGATGATATTTCACTACGATTGTTATCAGCAGGCCCACGCTGGGTGTTTGTGCAATCATCCCACGCTTTCTCGAGCAGGGCGGCGCCCATTTCCGAGAAAAACAAAGCAATATTTTTGCATTTTCTTACAAACCCCGTTTCCATATGAGTTGGGAAATTGGGTTAGATGTAAATATAAACAGAATACAATGATTTGCGAATCATTTTCAACCCATATTCAGTTGAATATGCTACAAAGACAACATATTTGACGTTCAAACTGATAAACATTTTTTTTTTTCTGCAAATAATTATTAACTTTAGAATATGATGCCCAGCAACACATGAAAAAGATGTTGGGAAAGGTGGCAATAAATACTGATAAAGTTGAGAAATGCTCATCCAACACTTATTTGGAACATCCCACAGGTGTGCAGGCTAATTGGGAACAGGTGGGTGCCATGATTGGGTATAAAAGCAGCTTCCATGAAATGCTAAGTAATTCACAAACAAGGATGGGGCGAGGGTCACCACTTTGTAAGCAAATTGTTAAACAGTTTTAGAACAACATTTCTCAACGAGCTATTGCAAGGAATTTAGGGATTTTACCATCTACCGTCCGTAAAATCATCAAAAGGTTCAGAGATTCTGGAGAAATCACTGCACATAAGCGATGATATCACGGACCTTTGAGCCCCCAGGCGCTACTGCATCAAAAACCGACATCAGTGTGTAAAGGATATCACCACATGGGCTGAGGAACACTTCATAAAACCACTGTCAATAACTACAGTTGGTTGCTACATCTGTAAGTGCAAGTTAAAACTGCTATGCAAAGCAAAACCCAATTATCAACAACACCAAGGAATGCTGCTGGCTTTGCTGGGCCTGAGCTCACCTAAGATGGACTGACGCAAAGTGGAAAAGTGTTCTGTGGTCTGACGAGTCCACATTTCAAATTACATTTGGAAACTGTGGGCGTGGTGTCCTCCGGAACAAAGAGGAAAATAACCATCCAGATTGTCGTAGGCGCAAAGTTCAAAAGCCAGCATCTGTGATGGTATGGGGGTGTATTAGTGCCCAAGGCATGGGTAACTTATACATCTGTGAAGACACCATTAATGCAGAAAGGTCCATACAAGTTTTTGAGCAATATATGTTGTCATCCAAGCAACATTATCATGGACGCCCCTGCTTATTTCAGAAATGACCATGCCAAGCCACGTGTTACAACAACGTGGTTTTGTAGTAAAAGAGTGCGGGTACTTTTCTGGCCCGCCTGCAGTCCAGACCTGTCTCCCATCGAAAATGTGTGGCGCATTATGAAGCGTAAAATACGACAGCGGAGACCACGGACTGTTGAACGACTGAAGCTCTACATAAAACAAGAATGGGAAATAATTCCACTTTCAAAGCTTCAACAATTAGTTTCCTCAGTTCCCAAACGTTTATAGAGTGTTGTTCAAAGAAAAGGTGATGTAACACTGTGGTGAACATGCCCTTTCCCAACTACTTTGGCACATGTTGCAGCCATGAAATTCTAAGTTAATTATTATTTGCAAAAACAAATAAAGTTTATGAGTTTGAACATTAAACATCTTGTCTTTGTAGTGCATTCAACTGAATATGGGTTGAAAATGATTTGTAAATCATTGTATTCCGTTTATATTTACATCTAACACAATTTCCCAACTCATATGGAAACGGGGTTTGTACATGAACATGATAGAACGCAAGCTGGATCCTTATTCGTATTAATCGTCAAAAAAAAATATCATCAATCGATCAATCAAAGTTTACTTATATAGCCCTAAATCAAGAATGTCTCAAAGGGCTGCACAAGCCACAACGACATCCTCGGCTCAGATCCCTCATCAGGGCAAGAAAAACCTCAACTCCTGGGAGGTGAGGGGAGCAGTGAGCAGCAGTGGTGGCCGCACTCGTCAATCATTTTGGTGATTTATAGACTGCAAAGACAAGATACTTAACATTCGAGCTGGTAACCTTTGTTATTTTTTGCAAATATTAGCTTTTTTGGAATTTGATACCTGTAACACGATTAAAAAGAGCTTGCACGAGTGGCAAAAAAGACTGAGAAAGTTGAGGAATGCTCATCAGTATAAGTTGCTCCGGAGTATAAGTCGCACTTGCCGAAAAAGCATAATAAAGACGGTAAAAAACATATACGTCGCACTGGAGTATAAATTGCATTTTTGGGGGAAATTTATTTGATAAAACCCAACAGCAAGAATTGACATTTGAAAGGCAATTTAAGATAAATAAAGAATAGTGAAGAACAGGCTGAATAAGTGTACGTTATATGACGCATAAATGACCAACTAAGAAGGTGCCTGGTATGTTAACGTAACATATTATGGTAAGAGTCATTCAAATAACTATAAGATATAGAACATGCTATTTGTTTACCAAACAATCTGTCACTCCTAATCTCTAAATCCCATGAAATCTTATACGTCTAGTCTCTTACGGGAATGAGCTAAATAATATAATTTGATATTTTACGGTAATGTGTTGATAATTTCACACATAAGTCGCTCCTGAGTATAAGTCGCACCCCCGGCCAAACTATGAAAAAAACTGCGACTTATAGTCCAAAAAATAGGGTATTTAGAACATCCCACAGGTGAACAGGCTAATTGGGAACAGGTGGTTGCCATGATTGAGTATAAAAGCAGCTCCCATGAAATGCTCAGTCATTCACAAACAAGGGAGGGGCGAGGGTGACCACTTTGAACAAATGCGCGAGCAAATTGTTGAACGGATTAAGAACATTTCTTAACGAGCTAATGCAAAGAATTTAGGGATTTCACCCTCTACGGCCAATAATATCATCAAAAGGCTCAGAGAATCTGGAGAAATCACTGCACGTAAGTAAGCAACAAGGCCGAAAACCAACCTTCGATCCCTCAGGCAGTACTGCATCAAAAACCGACATCATTGTGTAAAGGATATCACCACATGGGCTCAGGAACACTTCAGAAAACCCCTGTCAGTAACTACAGTTTGTCGCTACATCTGTAAGTGCAAGTTAAAACGGCGTGGCGCAGTGGAAGAGTGGCCGTGCGCAACCCGAGGGTCCCAGGTTCAAATCCCACCTAGTACCAACCTCGTCACGTCCGTTGTGTCCTGAGCAAGACACTTCACCCTTGCTCCTGATGGGTGCTGGTTGGCGCCTTGCATGGCAGCTCCCTCCATCAGTGTGTGAATGTGTGTGTGAATGGGTAAATGTGGAAGTAGTGTCAAAGCGCTTTGAGTACCTTGAAGGTAGAAAAGCGCTATACAAGTACAACCCATTTATCATTTACTACGCAAAGCGAAATCCATTTATCAACAACACCCAGAAACGCCGCCGGCTTCGCTGGGCCTGAACTCATCTAAGATGGACTGATGCAAAGTGGAACAGTGTTCTGTGGTCTGACGAGTCCACATTAAGAAATTGATTTTGGGAACTTTGGACGTCGTGTCCTCCGGAACAAAGAGGAAAAGAAACATCCGGACTGTTAAAAGTGCAAAGTTCAAAAGCCAGCATTTGTGATGGTATGGGGGTGTATTCGTGCCCAAAGCAAGGGTAACTTACACATCTGTGAAGGCACCATTAATGCTGAAAGGTAAATACCCATTTTGTAACAACATATGTTGTAATCCAAGCAACGTTATCATGGACGCCCCTGCTTATTTCAGCAAGACAATGGCAAGCCTTCATAGTAAAAGAGGGCGGGTACTAGACTGGCACCCATCAAGAGCAAGAGTAAAGTGTCTTGCTCAAGGACACAAAGGATGTGACGAGGTTGGCAGAAGGTGGGGAATTAAACCAGGAACCCTCAGGTTGCGGGCACGGCCACTCTCCCAAATGTGACACGCCTCACCCCTTTTTCTTTTTTTTTCTTTTTTATTTGAGACAAAGATTATTTATGTATTTAATATTTGTAAACTTACTATGGTATATTATTTGTTTATTATTTATTCGTTTCCTGTTATTTTACAGAGAACAAGGAAATAGGATAAAACTGCTATGGTATGAAAAGGGGTAGGATTAAATAAGCTCTGCTTCTTCTTACTCCTTTACGGGTGTGCTGTAATGAAAAACTGGAAATATGCGATGAATTACATTGTATCGAATGCATGGTTGAAATAAACTGAAACTAAACTGAAGGTGTTTTTACATTGCTGTCTGTATTTGTTTTTTGTATTTATGATGCATTTTGGGGAAATATGTTACTCAATTTAATGGAAGTGAGTTGCAGATTGAATTTATGCTCATGGGATTGATTATTTGGATTTCATTTTATTTATCCCCTGAGACAATTGGTCGCCTGTTTTTCTGAGAACTAGTCATGGAAAAGGTCATAAAGTCATGAATCATCCATTAACATATGTTTTTGTTTTATCTATATCTGGAGCCTGAAGATGCCATCTGCAATGTCTGGCTGAGAGAAAGGAGCATGGGAGACCTTCGCCATCAGGTGCCGTCAGGCATAAGTGCAATAAAGCCAGAAACGCTGCATTACAGATGGAGTGCAATATACGCCAATATAACATAAAGATATTTTCATGTTGTACGTTCAAAACTCATCATGTACTTTCTTTAAAGTACTTTCTTCTTGTGTGTTTGTGTTGTGATAATATTACTAAACTTTCAAAAACATTTTAAAATGGACATGTGGCCATATATATATTAGGTCGTCACTTATCACAGTCGGACTGGATGTGACGCATAGCAGTATGGGGGGGGCGTGGCCTGCGGACCTGCAGCGAAGCGGGGTGTGCCAGGACCGGCTTTGGGATCAGCGACATATGTGTTGATGACCCAGCTGAGACTGTTTGTCTGATCACCTGTCGGTCTGTTAAAGGCAGCAGTTGGGAAGGAGAGGGGGAGTTGTTGTTGATGGTGGAACAGGAGAACGAGCGCGAACGAGAGTGAGAGCGAGATGGACAGAAAAGACTGAAAAAGAACATTTATTGCAAACTAAATTATGGCTAGGAAAGATATATATATATATATATACCCTGCCTTCCGCCCGATTGTAGCTGAGATAGGCGCCAGCGCCCCCCGCGACCCCGAAGTGGTAGAAAATGGATGGATGGATATATATATACAGTATATATATATATATATATATATATATATATATATATATATATATATATATATATATATATATATATATATATATATATATATATCCATCCATCCATTTTCTACCACTTGTCCCTTTCGGGGTCGTGGGGGGTGCTGGAGCCTATCTCACCTGCATTCAAGCGGAAGGCGGGGTTCACCCTGGACAAGTCGCCACCTCATCACAGGGCCAACACAGACAACATTCACACTCACATTCACACACTAGGGCCAATTTAGTGTTGATAATCAACCTTTTCCCAGGTGCATGTCTTTGGAGGTGGGAGGTAGTCGGAGTACCCGGAGGGAACCCGCGCGGTCACGGGGAGAACATGCAAATTCCACACAGAAAGATCCTGAGCCCGGGATTGAATTTATGACTACTCAGGACCTTTGTATTGTGAGGCACATGCACTAACCCCCTGTACCACCCTGCTGATATGTATATATATATATATATATATATATATATATATATATATATATCCCATCCATTTTCTACCGCTTGTCCCTTTTGGGGTCGCGGTGGGTGCTGGAGCCTATCTCAGCGGGTGGAAGGCATATATATATATATATATATATATATATATATATATATATATATATATATATATATATATATATATATATATATATATATATATATATATATATATATATATATATATATTTATATATATATATATATATATATATATATATATATATATTCATTGCAATTGATCTGGTTTACGCTCATCAAAGCTCTGAGAATTCTGTTTATGTTTTTTGGCGCCATCGGGTGGTTAAGACGCACAATTACACCAAAACATTATTTTTTTTACTTTTTCATTCGGCTAGAATGAGGTTAATTTGGTTTTCAAGGGAAGTAAAAAATAATAATATATCAGGATTACAGTCTGTTTGAAATAGCAGTTATTAATGGGAGTCAATTGGACTAAAATAGTTCTTGAAAGGAAGTGTGTTTACTTTTTTTTATATCCAATTATCACAACGTTGCAATCAAAAATACAATGTAATTTTATGAAAAAAATAAAATAAAAGACTTTACTTTAAATTTTCAAGTTTCAAACGGAACAATCAGATCCCATTACGAACACACGTGATGCCTGTTTTAGGTCCTTGGGTTGCTTGCTCAAGGCTTCAGCATTTTGCTGTAATTTTGAGCACACAATTTTAGACGGCAAATAATTGAGAATAAATAAAAAAATATAACTTTTTGAATACTTTTTATGAACCGTTTGGCGGGCTTCAGGCAAGTGCCTGTGTTTGCCATACGGTAAGTACTTCCCTCATCCCACCTACAGTCCACATAAATGTATTATATGAAGGGGAAAAGATTGGAAAGCACCGTTGTTTACACCAGGCTGAAGGAAGGATGTGTACATTGTGTGATGGACGGGACGTCTCATCGGACAAATCAGACGTAAGAGCTAAGTAAATACAGCTCTGAAAGGTCATGTTTTCGTCGTTAAATGACTCATTTAAAATGATTTCAAGCATTTCAGTGCTCTCTGCTATTTTAATGTAAACGTTGTTATGTTCATGTTCAGACTAAGACAGGAAAAATGTATTACATTGCCTGTTTGGTTATATGTCATTTTTGTCACTTTCTTTAATTTAAGCAACCCAGTGGTATCTCCATTTTGGTTACTAGGGTGTTTCAAAAGGTCAGAGCAAAATAGAATACATTTTTCAGATCAAAATATTGAAAATGCAATTAATCCGTTAAAGACGCCCAAAAATATGAACCAATTTTATATGGGCTGAAAACACATTTAAATGACCATTTAAATGGATTTAAAAAAATTTTTGAAAAAGGAACACATGTAGACTTATACTAAAACTTCCTTTTTATTGTCATTCAAATTTGAACTTTACAGTACAGATAAGAATGAAATTTTGTTGCATTAGCTCATGGTAGTGCAGGATAAAAAAAAGCGATAAGGTGCAGGTATAAATAAATACATTGATATACAGATAGGCTTCACGGTGGAAGAGGGGTTAGAGCGTCTGCCTCACAATACGAAGTTCCTGCAGTCCTGGGTTCAAATCCAGGCTCGGGATCTTTCTGTGTGGAGTTTTCATGTTCTCCCCGTGAATGCGTGGGTTCCCTCCGCGTACTCCGGCTTCCTCCCACCTCCAAAGACATGCACCTGGGGATAGGTTGATTGGCAACACTAAATTGGCCCTAGTGTGTGAATGTGAGTGTGAATGTTGTCTGTCTATCTGTGTTGGCCCTGCGATGAGGTGGCGACTTGTCCAGGGTGTACACTGCCTTCCGCCCGATTGTAGCTGAGATAGGCGCCAGCGCCGCCCGTGACCCCGAAAGGGAATAAGCGGTAGAAAATGGATGGATATACAGATAAATATATTGAACTTTTTCATATGCATTCACGTTTATGGATGTATGTTATATTGTCTTTATATTCCAGCGAGTTAATCCATTTTTGGGGGGAGTTGAGGCGATAATTTAATTATGATGCGTTCAAGAGTCTTACAGCCAGAGGGAAGAAGCTGTTACAAAACCCGGTGGTTCTGTTTCGGAGGCTGCGGAACCTCTTTCTAGAGTCCAGCAGTGAAAACAAAGTCCTTGGTGGGAGTGGGAGGAGTCTTTGCAGATTTTCTGAGCCCTGGTCAGGCAGCGGCTTTTTGGGATCTCTTTGATAGGAGGAAGAGGAGTCCTGATGATCTTTTCCGCCGTCCTCACCACTCTCTGGAGAGACTTCCAGTCTGAGGCACTGCAGGCTCTAGTCCAGACAGAGATGCAGTTGGTCAGCAGGCTCTCTATAGTGCCTCTGTAGAATGTGTTGAGAATGGGGTTTTTGATTGATTGATTGATTGATTGATTGATTGATTGATTGATTGATTGATTGATTGATTGATTGATTGATTGATTGATTGATTGATACTTTTATTAGTAGATTGCACAATTCAGTACATATTCCGTACAATTGACCACTAAATGGTAACACCCGAATAAGTTTTTCAACTTGTTTAAGTCGGGGTCCATGTTAATCAATTCATGGTAAAGGGGGGAGGGAGCTGTGCTTTTTTGATTGATTGATTGATACTTTTATTAGTTGATTGCACAGTACAGTACATATTCCGTACAATTGACCACTAAATGGTAACACCCGAATAAGTTTTTCAACTTGTTTAAGTCGGGGTCCACGTTAATCAATTCATGGTAGCAAAAAGTGCGTGCACTGCTGAGCTCTTTTTACAAGAACTCCGGTTTGTAGGGATCATATAATATTGTCAGTTATCTGCACCCCCAGGATATTTGGTGCTGCTTACCATTTCCACCGCTGTGCCATTGATGAAGAGTGGAGCATGGCTGGACTGGTGCTTCCTGAAGTCAACGATGATCTCCTTGGTCTTGTCCACGTTCAGGACCAGGTTGTTGGTTCTGTACCAATCAACCAGATGTTTCACCTCCTCCCTGTGGTCCATGTCGTTGTTGTCATGGTCGGATGAGGCCCACTGCTGTCGTGTCGTCCGCATACTTCACAATGTGGTTAGTAGTGGACCTGGCGCAGCAGTCATGGGTCATCAACGTGAACAGCAGCCGACTCAGGACGCAGCCCTGCGGGGATCCGGTGCTCAGGGAGATGGCACTGGAGGTGTTGTTGCCCACTCTCACAGACTGGGTTCTGTCTGTGAGGAAGTCAAGCTGCAATGTAATATGTCAATTAATGAAATATGAAATATTACCATACACATATTCCAAGCCCCATGCTGCAATTAAAAAAAAATCTTAAGTAATTATAATAAAAAAAATCATCAAATTAATTCAAGTTTGATTAAAAAGTGTTACGACAGTTTCAAATATTTTTATTTTTTTGGACGGATTTCAACTTTTATTAGTATATTGCACAGTACAGTACGTATTCCGTACAATTGACCACTAAATGGTAACACCTCAATACGTTTTTCAACTTGTTTAAGTCATTATTATAAAAAAATCATCAAATTAATTCAAGTTTGATTAAAAAGTTTTACGATAGTTTCAAATATTTTTTTTTGTGACAGATTTAAACTTTTATTTGTAGATTGCACAGTACAGTACATATTCCGTACAATTGACCACTAAATGGTAACACCCCAATAAGTTTTTCAACTTGTTTAAGTCAGGGTCCATGTTAATTATCCATCCATCCAATTTCTACCGCTTATGCCCTTTAGGGCCCCGGGGGCGCTGGTGCCTATCTCAGCTACAATCGGGCGGAAGGCGGTGTACACCCTGGACAATTGCCCACCTCATCGCAGGGCCTAAACAGATAGACAGACAACATCCATCCATCCATCCATCCATTTTCTACCGTTTATTCCCTTTTGGGGTCGCGGGGGACGCTGGCGCCTATCTCAGCTACAATCAGGCGGAAGGCGGGGTACACCCTGGACAAGTCGCCACCTCATCGCAGGGCCACCACAGATAGACAGACAACATTCACATTCACAAACTAGGGCCCATTTAGTGTTGCCAATCAACCTATCCCCAGGTGCATGTCTTTGGAAGTGGGAGGAAGCCGGAGTACCCGGAGGGAACCCATGCATTCACGGGGAGAACATGCAAACTCCACACAAAAAGATCCCGGGCCCGGGATTGAACCCAGGACTACTCAGGAACTTCGTATTGTGAGGCAGACGCACTAACCCCTCTGCCACCGTAAAGCCCCCACGTTAATCATCCATACATCCTTTTTTCTACCGCTTATTCCCTTTTGGGGTCGCGGGGGGCGCTGGTTCCTATCTCAGCTACAATCGGGCGGAAGGCGGTGTACACCTTGGACAAGTTGCCACCTCATCGCAGGGCCTACACAGACAGACAGACAACATTCACACTCACATTCACACACTAGGGACCATTTAGTGTTGCCAATCAACCTATCCCCAGGTGCATGTTTTTGGAGGTGGGAGGAAGCCGGAGTACCCGGAGGGAACCCACGCATTCACGGGGAGAACATGCAAACTCCACACAGAAAGATCCCGAGCCCGGGATTGAACCCAGGACTACTCAGGACCTTCGTATTGTGAGGCAGACGCAATAACCCCTCTTCCACCGTGAAGCCCCAACGTTAAACAATCCTTGGTAAATGTTTAAGCTTACAGCAGCTGGTATTCCCAGGCGGTCTCCCAGCCAAGTACAAACCAGGCCCGACTCCGCTTAGCTTTCGAGATCAGACGAGATCGGGCGTGTTCAAAGTAATGTGGCCGTGAGCCAAACCTGTATAATTGTATGTGCACGTGTGTGTGGAGGGGGCTCCAAATAAAATCCTGCTGAGAGCCACAGTTCAGCCTGGGGCAGATCAATAAGAATAAAAGCGTTCACAGAGAAGTGAGAATTGACAATATTGTTAGTTTAAAAAATAAAATGCAATGCATATTTAAGCTTAGGCTCTATATTGCTGTAGTAGGGCCTAGTAATAGTGTTAGTTTCCTATTGTATCCTACAGCAAGAACAGAAGGGATTTTGAAAATAAGATAAACGGGTCCAAAATGGACCCGGGCCAGATGAGCCAGGGTTTTTATGAGTCTGTTGTTGGTAAGGTTTTGATCATGGATGCGGAGCCGATCCAGCTCGGAGCCACGGCGGGCCCGCGACCAGCCTCCCTGGCGTATCCGTTACTGATACGGGTCCGTTCCAGAAAGCGCAATACCTCGGCGGAGGCTTTTTGCTGTGTGGGTAGTGTTTCTCACATTCTCTGTCAAAGTATGTTACTCGCAACTTTCTTTAGCACCACTGAGTTATTTAGCAGTCACACTCGACATAAATAACCCAACACTATTGAATGATTGATTGAAACTTTTATTAGTAGATTGCACAGTACAGTACATATTCCGTACATCCATCCATACATATTGTGGTCGCGGGGGGCGCTGGCGCCAATCTCAGCTACAATCGGGCGGAAGGCGGAGTAAACCCAGGACAAGTCGCCATCTATTCAGAGGGCCAACACAGACAGACAGACAACATTCACACTCACATTCACACACTAGGGACCATTTAGTGTTGCCAATCAACCTATCCCCAGGTGCATGTCTTTGGAAGTGGGAGGAAGCCGGAGGAACCCACGCATTCGCGGGGAGGACATGCAAACTCCACACAGAAAGATCCCGAGCCTGGGATTGAACCCAGGACTGCAGGACCTTCGTATTGTGAGGCAGACGCACTAACCCCTTCCCACCGTGAAGCCCATATTCCGTACATTTGACCACTAAATGGTAACACCCGATTCCGTACAATTGACTACTTAATGGTAACACCCGAATACGTTTTTCAACTTGTTTAAGTCGAGGTCCACGTTAATCAATTCATCAATTCACGAGGGGATTCTTGTTTTGTTTTGTTAAGGTACTCATTTCCGCGGAATTTTACTGTCATGTGCAATTATTGGTTGTATAATAATCTAAAATGCCATCCATCCATCCATCATCTTCCGCTTATCCGAGGTCATGACCCAAAGCTCATGACCATAGGTGAGGATGGGAACGTAGATCGACCGGTAAATTGAGAGCTTTGCCTTCCGGCTCAGCTCCTTCTTCACCACAACGGATCGGTACAACGTCCGCATTACTGAAGACGCCGCACCGATCCGCCTGTCGATCTCACGATCCACTCTTCCCTCACTCGTGAACAAGACTCCTAGGTACTTGAACTCCTCCACTTGGGGCAGGGACTCCTCCACTTGGGGCAGGGTCTCCTCCCCAGCCCGGAGATGGCATTCCACCCTTTTCCGGGCGAGAACCATGGACTCGGACTTGGAGGTGCTGATTCTCATTCCGGTCGCTTCACACTCGGCTGCGAACAAATGAGAATCAGCAATAATCTAAAATGGTAAAGGAAAATCATTGACTAGGGGTTTAAAGGCCTACTGAAACCCACTACTACCCACCACACAGTCTGATAGTTTATATATCAATGATGAAATATTAACATTGCAACACATGCAAATACGGCCTTTTTAGTTTACTAAATTGCAATTTTAAATTTCCAGCGAAGTGTCCTGTTGAAAACTTTGTGGTATGATGACACGTGCGTTTGACCTCACCGGTTGAAGCGGACATTTTTTTCCAGTCCAATTCCAAGCCCGCTTTAGTCTGTAGTCTGCTTTAATCGCATAATTACACAGTATTCTGGACATCTGTGTTGCTGAATCTTTTGCAATTTGTCCAATTAATAATGGAGAAGTCAAAGTAGAAAGATGGAGTTGGGAAGCGGTGTATTCCTGCTGCTTTTAGCCACACAAACACAGCCTGTATTTCCTTGTTTAAAATTCCCGAAGGTGAAGCTTAACTATGGAACAGAGCGGTCAAGCGAACATGGATCCCGACCACATATCAACCGGCAGGTTTCGGTGAGAAAATTGTGGTAATAAGTTGGCTCTTGCCGTAGACATGAGCGGAGCTTGCGTCCTGCTGCAGCTGCGTGGCTTCCCTCAGAGATACTGGCGGTCACCACACCCGTGGCCACACCCTTCCGACTTTCAGGTACTTTATAATTTCACTAAAACACTAGTAACACAATAAGCAGAGAAGGAATTTTCCAGAATTATCCTAGTAAATGTGTCTAATAACATTGGAATCACTTCCACTGCCCTCGTCTTTTTTTAAATTTTCTTTCTAGTCCTTCACTCTCACTATCCTCATCGACGAATCTTTCATCCTCGCTCTAATTAATTGGGAGATTGTCGCTTTCTCGGTCCGAATCGCTCTCGCTGCTGGTGGCCATGATTGTAAACAATGTGAGGATGTGAGGAGCTCCACAACCGGTGACGTCACGCGCACATCGTCTGCTACTTCCGGTACAGGCAAGGCTTTTTTATTAGCGACCAAAAGTTGCGAACTTTATCGTCGATGTTCTCTACTAAATCCTTTCAGCAAAAATATGGCAATATCGCGAAATGGTCAAGTATGACACATAGAATTGACCTGCTATGCCCGTTTAAAAAATGAAATCTCATTTCCCCATTACCTCCCTGCTTGGCACTCAGCATTAAGGGTTAATTGGGGGTTAAATCACCATAAATGATTCCCGGGCGTGGCACCAATGCTGCCCACTGCCCCCCTCACCTCCCAGGGGGTGATCAAGGGTGATGGGTCAAATGCAGAGAATAATTTCGCCACATCTAGTATGTGTGTGACAATCATTGGTACTTTTAAATAATTTCAGTAAGCCTTTAACAATGTCCATTTGTTACTCCTCCAGGCGGGTAGGCGGCAGTATGGAGCGACTAACCGGAAGTCCCAAAAAGGAAAACCTGTTGTTTGCCAGACTTGACACATGCCGACCACTTCTGAGACCTTCAATGTTCGCAAGGATTATTCCTCAAAGTAACACTAATTTTTTCCGTGTAACAACAATCTTGCACATACATTCAGGGTGAGTTTTTCTTGAATTATTTTTGCTTAGTGTTGTCGTGCCCTCATTTCGAATGCTTTTCTACGGCTAACCCATGCTAAGTGAGCCAAGAGGCGTGGGGTGGAAGCTTCCGGAAGGAGAGACGCGGAACTACCAAACATTTGGAGTGAATTTGGCGGCGGAAAGAGTGTCTAAATCTGTTTTGGCGGTTGAGCATAAGCTGTTTTGTGACTGGATCGAGATGGAAGGGGATAGTGACGGGATGTATGAGGATAGTATGGAAATGGATAGGACTAGAGGGGAGAGAGGAAAGAAGGGGAGAGGAGGGAGTGAAGGAAAGTCGAGTGCTAAAAGAGTGCCTGAAGACGATGAAGAGGTTGATAAGAGGAAAAGGGTTATGGTAGATGAATATAAGATCATTTATACATTTAAATCAAACCAAGATATGAATGACATTAGTT
The DNA here is from genome assembly GCF_033978795.1 of Nerophis ophidion. Taxonomy (NCBI): domain Eukaryota; kingdom Metazoa; phylum Chordata; class Actinopteri; order Syngnathiformes; family Syngnathidae; genus Nerophis; species Nerophis ophidion. Next base: position 32,668,827 of record NC_084632.1, on the reverse strand, counting down.
TGATGACACTGGTTAAGGGATTAAAGAAGGACATTGGAGAGGTGGAGATAGCGAAGGTGCTCAGGGACGGACGGCTGTTGATTAAATGCAAACATGGAGAGCAAAAGAACAAAGCAATGCGATTGCAAAAACTGTGCAACAAAATAATAAAGGAAAAAAATCGAAGTGGGAGAACGAAAGGGGGCAAGAGGAGTCGTGACAGGAATCCCAAGAGGAGAAAATTTAGATGATCTGAAAAAAGAAATAAAAGGAGGAACTGTCACTATGATGAAAAGAATGATGGCATTTAGGAACGGTGAAAAGACTGAGAGCGAATCCGTGCTAGTGCAATTTGCAGAGGAGGTCCTACCAGAGAGAATCATGATTGGGTATCTAAGCTTCTATGTTAGAGCTTACGTGCCACCCCCAGTACGTTGTGTCAAGTGCCAACGCTATGGGCACGTAGTAGTGTTTGTCATGCTAAGATGAGATGTGGACGGTGTGGAGGGGAGCATGAATATGGACAATGTGGAGAAAATGAACAGGTCAAGTGCTGTAATTGTGGCGGGAATCACACAGCAGCCTATGGGGGCTGCATCATAAGAAAACAGGCAACAGAAGTACAGCAAATCAGAGTTGAAAGAAATATTACATACGCAGAGGCAGTTAAAATAAGAAATCAAGAAAGTGCAGAACAGGACAGAAGTGAAAATAGTTCAAGAAATAAAAAACAAGAGGCAGCAAATACAGGAATTTCCATGGATAAACTAGTTGTATTCCTGGCTTACGTAATAAATTGTACAGAACAGACTAGAAACAAGACAGAGAAAATCAAAATAATTGTCAAAGCAGCAGCAAAGTTTTTAAATTTAAAAGAACTATCCTGGGAACAGGTGCAAGGTGAGCTACAGAGAGTAGACGAGACCGAGTCATGTGACCACAATCCAACGCCATGTTAATTGTTCAGTGGAATACCAGAAGTTTGATAGCAAACGGACAGGAATTAAAGGGATATATTAATAATATGAAAAATAAACCACATATAATATGTATTCAAGAAACATGGCTGAAGCCAAAATTAAACTTTATAATAAAAGGATATATAACGATACGTAAAGATAGGAATGATGGGCAAGGAGGAGGATGTGCCATATTTATTAAGGAAGATATGCATTATTCAATATTAAAAGTAAAACAAGAACTAGAGATAGTAGGAGTAAAAGTATGGAATAATAAAGCAAGATACAAAGTACTAAACTTTTATAATCCATGCAAGAAATTAGAAATTCACCAACTAGAAACAATAATCGAGCACTGGAGTGGCAATATTATGTGGTGTGGTGACTTTAATGCACATAGCACAATGTGGGGTGAAAGGGATGACTGGAATGGGGATACATTGGAAGCACTTTTGGAGGAAAAATAACTGGTGTGTGTGAATGATGGGTCGGGAACAAGGTTAGATGTCTTCACGGGTAAAGAAACAGCAATAGATTTAACACTAGTGTCTCAAGGGTTAGCAGGAAAGGTGGAGTGGGAAGTAAATAAATACAGCACAATGGGAAGTGATCACTATCCAATCTTCATTCACATAAACATAAATCATAGGACAGAAAGCACTAGGATAGAAGGAAGATGGAAGTATAATCATGGTGACTGGGGGAAATTTAGGGAAATTACCAACATAACTTTAAAGGAAGTAGATATAAATCAAGATATTGAACAATTAAATACAGATATTACAAAGAGCATAATAGAAGCAGCCGAACAGAGCATACCAAGGAATAGTATAGGGAGAAGAAGGAAGATAGTGCCGTGGTGGACACAAGAGTGCACAGATGCAATACAAGAACGGAATAGAGCATTTAGAATATTGAGAAGAACACATAATTTCCAAGACATGATCCAATATAAAAGGCATTTAGCTAGAGTAAGGTATGTTATTAAAAAAACAAGAAAACACCATTGGAGAACTTTTTGTGAAACACTAAATAGAACTACTCCTTTAAGCCAAGTGTGGGGAATGATCAAGAGAATGTCAGGGGTCAGAAAAGAACATAAAAATCATGTGATGAAAGATGGAACGCGGAGTGTGGGAGGAAATAAAGAAAAAGCAGAACTTTTAGCAAAAACCTTTGTTAAAGTGCACAGTAATGATAATTTGAGAAATGTAGAAAAACAAAAGAGAGAAGAAACAATTAGTTTAAATATTGAGGAAATGAAGGAAGACAACGATAATAGTTTTATCAACACTATGGATATGACATTTTCTTTGGATGAAATGGTTCGAATTTTAAAAAAAGTTAAAAATACGACGCCAGGGAAAGACCTGGTGAGTTATCAAATGATCAAAAATTTAGGTAGCATCGGCAAAGAAGTGGTCTTGAAATTATATAATAGGATATATGAAGAAGGAAAATTACCAGATGAGTGGAAAACAGCTGTAATAATTCCAATATGCAAGCCAGGGAAAGATCCGGAAGAGGCAGGAAATTATAGGCCGATAGCATTGACCTCAAATTTGGCCAAAGTAATGGAAAAAATGATTAATGAAAGATTAATATATTATTTAGAGTCAAAAGAAATTATAAAAAACTACCAAAGTGGTTTTCGCAAAGCAAGAAGCACAAATGACCCAGCAGTGCAGCTGGAAGAGGAAATTAGAAAGGGACAAATAAATAAAGAAAGTATAATTGCGGTATTTTTTGACATAGAGAAAGCGTATGATATGTTGTGGAAACAGGGGTTGCTGATGAAACTAAATAAGATTGGGATTAGAGGAAGAATGTACAGATGGATAAAAGACTTTTTAACAAGTAGAACATTATTAGTAGGAATAGAGAATGAATATAGCAGAGAATACGAAGTGGAAAATGGGACCCCACAAGGGAGTATAATAAGTCCAGTACTATTTTCCATCATGATAAATGAAGTTTTTAGTGAAGTGGAAGGGTTAGTGGAGGTGGCATTGTTTGCTGATGATGGAGTGATGTGGAAGAGAGGTAGAAATACAAAACATATAGAAAAGAAGATTCAAAAAGCGGTAAATAATGTTCAAGACTGCGGGACGGCTTGGGGTTTAAGATTCTCTGTTGGAAAGACAAAAGTCATAAATTTCACGAAGAGGAAAGTACAAAACAAGCTCCAAATAAAACTCTATGGAGAAAACATAGAAGAGGTACAAGTATTTAAATATTTAGGAATATGGTTTGATAAAAATATTACCTGGTCAACCCACATCAGCAAAATAGTGGAGAAAAGTAAAAAGGTGTTAAATATAATGAGGGCTTTGAGGGGTAAAGATTGGGGGGCTGATAGGTTGACATTGAAAACAATATATATCACTTTAATTCGATCTGTTATCGACTACGGATGCATTATTTATCAATCTGCTTCAAAAACACTACTTGGGAAAATAGACCGGATCCAGTCGCAGGCGTTAAGGTTATGTTGTGGAGCTACTAAATCTACTCCAGTGGCAGTATTACACGTAGAAATGAACGAAAAACCTTTGGACATGAGGAGAGATCAACTCTCAGCAGTTAATTGGGCAAACTTAAAAGGATCCAAGCAAGGACATCCAACCCGTCAAGTGCTAATAAACTGCCAAGAAAAAGAGAAGAAAAAAATGAATAGTTTTGGGTGGATAATAGGAGATATATGTATCAAAGCACAAATTGACAATATTAAAGTTAGCCCTACAGTACCAATTCCTGCAATACCACCGTGGATGTATGACAACCCAAAGGTAGACATGCAGTTACTGAAGAATAGACATTTAAATAGTTACCAGATAGAACATTGGATTGAGGAAATGTTTTTTGATAACATCATGATATTCACAGATGCATCAAAAACGATAAATAGTAAAGTAGGAGCTGCTGCAGTTATCCCACAAGGAAATATAGTGTTAAATAAAAGAATCAGTGATAAACTATCTGTTTTTATGGGGGAATTGGTAGCAATTTATATGGCAGTTAACTGGATAGAGGAAAACAAAGCAAGGAAAGCAGTCGTGTGCTCGGACTCCAGCAGTGCATTGACGAGCATAAAAAACATAGCATCAGACACAAGACTAGATATAGTTTATGAAATAGTTCAGGCAATCTACAGGATAAATAAAGCGGGAGGTGTGGTAACATTTCTCTGGGTTCCTGCTCATGTAGGAGTTGAGGGAAATGAGTTAGCTGATAGATACGCAAAACAAGCAACCACTAAAACAGAAGTAAACATGGAGATTAAGCACAGTAAAGAAGAAGTGAAGAGCATAATTAAGATAGAATACAATAAAAAGTGGCAGGATAATGTAGCTGAGATAGGCGCCAGCGCCCCCCCGCAACCCCAAAAGGGAATAAGCGGTAGAAAATGGATGGATGGAAGGTAGAGAGTTTTACAAAGTCCAGAGGAGAGTAGGTGTCATGAGAGGAGGGGGTAGAAATAGGAAAGAAGAAGACATTATTACTAGAATGAGATTAGGCCATACATATCTAAATAGTTCACTAAAATTGATAGGCAAACATACTACAGGGCTGTGTGATTTTTGCCATCAAATTGAGAATGTTGACCATGTTTTAATACAATGTTGGAAATACAATAGAGAAAGAGAAATACTGGAAAATAAGTTAGCAAAAGAAAATATTAGGTTAGAAGTGGGAAGTATATTAGGATTGCATTCAGAAAACATAGGATACAAAGCAATATACACATATTTAAAAAACACTGGGTTGAATAAAAGAATATAGAGTAGGGATCCACCTCGATCCACACTCCATTACAGTAGGTGGCGGTAATGCACACCAGAAGGTTGCTTGCCAACCGCCATAAAAACAAAAGAAGAAGAAGAAGAAGTGAGCCAGCATAGCTCGAGCGCACCAACCAGGCAATGATGTTAGTTACTGCTATCCAGCCATCCATTTCCTACCGCTTTTCCAGATTTCCACCCAGACAACAATATTGGGGGCGTGCCTTAAAGGCACTGCATTTGCGTGCTGGCCCAATCACATAAGATCTACGGCTTTTCACACACACAAGTGAATGCCACGCATACTTGGTCAACCGCCATAGAGGTCACACTGAGGGTGGCCGCATAAACAACTTTAACACCGTTACAAATATACGCCACACTGTAAACCCACACCAAACAAGAATGACAAACACATTTCGGGAGAACATCCGCACCGCAACACAACATAAGGGCAACAGAACAAATACCCAGCGCCCTTTGCAGCACTAACTCTTCCGCAACCCTACAATATACACCCACCGCTACCCTCTAACCCCCCACCTCAACCTCCTCATGCTCTTTCAGGGAGAGCATGTCTCAAATTCCAAGCTGCTGTTTTGAGGCATGTTAAAACAAATAATGCACTTTGTGACTTCAAAAATAAATATGGCAGTGCCATGATGGCATTTTTTTTCCATAATCTGAGTTGATTTATTTTGGAAAACTTTGTTACATTATTTAATGCATCCAGCGGGGCGTCACAACAAAATTAGGCATAATAATGTGTTAATTTTACGACTGTATATATCGGTATCAGTTGATATCGGAATCGGTAATTAAGAGTTGGACAATATCGGATATCGGCAAAAAAGTCTCTAAATCTCTATAGTCACGACCTGTTACATCGAGCCGTGACTTATTTTGAGTTTTTTGTTTTTTTCCTATGTGTAGTGTTTTGTGCCGTGTCTTGTGCTTCTATTTTGTTGTTGATTGTCTTGTCACCAAATTGGCCCTAGTGTGTGAGTGTGAGTGTGAATATTGTCTGTCTATCTGTGTTGGCCCTGTGATGAGGTGGCGACTTGTCCAGGGTGTACCCCGCCTTCTGCCCGATTGTAGCTGAGATAGGCGCCAGCGCCCCCCGCAACCCCGAAAGGGAATAAGCGGTAGAAAATGGATGGATGGATGGATGTCTTGTCATGTACTTTGTGGACGCCATCTGCTGCTCCACACGTAAGTCTTTGCTGTCGTCGGGCATTTTGTTTTTGTTTACTTTGAAGCCAGTTCAGTTTTAGTTTCGTTTTGAATGGCCATCTCTAAGCTTCAATGCCTTTTTCTTAGCGGCATTCACCTTTCTGTTTATTTTTGGTTTAAGCAATAGATCAATTTTTAGCTGCACGCTGCCTCCCGCCGTCGTCTGCATAATGTAATCATGACAAACCATGTTCCTGACATCTACAAAGCAATTAGCTACCAGCTGCCACATACTTATATGGTATATATATGGAGTATTACACGGTTACTCTGCCGCGCTCTAGACAGCACAGACACTCAACAATGGCACACTATTTGCGGATTGTAATTACTGGTTTGCAAAAAAATATTTTTCAACCCAATTATGTGAAATGACGTCATCTCCTACGACACACCAGACTGTATTTCACAGCATACGAGTGTGCCGCGGTACAGTGGTTGAAAAACACTGTTCTACGGAACTTTCATTATGGTAATTTTTGAATTATCGATCTTGCAGAGGAAAAATTACAATAATGAAAGATAATTATCATATGTCTTGCAACACTGATTCAGTCAGTAACTTTACAAAGAAAAGCTTAAGCAGTAACGTCATCATTCCAGTCTTCCAAATGCAGCACTACCTCAACTTGCCAGTGTAATGGATTATTTACTCATAGATCTTAACTCAAAACATTTGTGTGTCAAAAAATGTTGATCATTAAAAATGATCCATTCATTAATTTTCTACCGCTTGTCCTTTGTCGCGGGGGTGCTGAAATCTATCTCAGCTACATTTGGGTGGAAGGCGGGGTACACCTCATCACAGGGCCAACACAGATAGACAGACAACATTCACACTCACATTCACACACTAGGGCCAATCTAGTGTTGCCAATCAACCTATCCCCAGGTGCATGTCTTTGGAGGCGGGAGGAAGCCGGAGTACCCGGAGGGAACTCACGCAGACACGGGGAGAACATGCAAACTCCACACAGAAAGATCCAAAGCCCGGGATTGAACTTAATTAAAATCTAGTTAGTCTTGTCTTCGCCCCCCTAAACAGCACAATAATATCACGTAACATGCCTTTTAAAGAATAAATAAAAACCTTTAAAAAAGAAATATTATGACGCATTCACTTCCGGTGCCGCTGCTACACATAAAAAAACTAAACTATAGAATGTATTACAGACCACAGTAGTTTTATGAAGTAATGTAATAATAATGTACAGTGTTTACCTTGGAGAGCGAACTTCTACGGCATCTTCTTCCAGTGGCTTTTTCCGTAAACCACACCATCAGCAGCTTTTCCATATTTTCATGGTTGATGTCAGTCGCTTGGATATTATATCAACATTCTTAGGCTCCTCCTGCTTCAGTATAGTGCAGACTAGCAGTGCTATACTTGTACTACTTTGTAAAGTTGACGACACACAGTCATGCTTTCAATGATTTCTTCCTTTAATTCATTGGATATTGTCCGCTTCGTCTTCTCAGTACTATCCTTCCCACTCCATTTTTTTTGTTCCCATGCTTGGGAAATGAAGTTATGTCGATCTACAGCTGTTAGCTAATGCTAACGAGTAAGACAAGATATTTTAGGCGGCTGTGACACTTGCAACTTAAAGGCACAACAATTAACCGAGAGACAGCTTTCATCTCAACACACTCTTAAGTTGAGGTACCACCATGCATTGTTGTCTCGTTTGCTGTATTTTTCAATTTGTTAATTCAAATTAGGTCCCTAAACTACTGGAGAATTTGAAAGCCACTGATGACGTCTCTTTTCATGTGTGAATCAGGTCCACCATGGAGCCTGCCGTGCACCAGGTTCGGCATAAAGTCTTCCAGGCCCTCCACAGAATTTCTCTGCTTTCCCGAAGGAGCCACTCTGTCTGTGCCGAGCGTTTGCCTACTCCTGCCTCCTCGCAGCCTCGGCAGATAAAACCGCTCCTGGTGTCTCGTCTTTACCAGCCTTCAAACCTGCGCGACATGGGTCCTGACAGCAGAATGCAAGGAGAATTGACTTGTAAGAGCCAGAGACTCATGCAGAAAGCTGGACTTATTTGTCCTTCCAATCCAGGCTGCTACTACTACCTTCCTGCGACTGTGCGATCGATGGAGAAACTGGTGAGATTTCCTTTTGGTGAAGGGACTGCAGCATAACTATTGTAATGCAAACATTGTGAAAGAAGGATCTGTGACCCTGCATCACCGGAGGAGATTCTGTCAAAAAGAAAAAGGTTAAGTTATAGTTTATAACCTTTATTTTATGCGTTTTTTATTGATATTTAGTCTCTCTTAAAATAAACCCACCTGCAAAATTGTGGACTTGACAAGTAAAATTTACAGAATCCGATCAAATAATTATTTCCACAATTTTTAAAGAAACTTTATAATTGTATAGGGTTGTGAGATCTCGACCAGGAGTTCTTAACCTTCTTGACCTCGGGGCCAAACTTTTCTACTACAAAGGGCCAAAGTGCCCACTCTAATATTAACACAGAATTATTAATCTTACTCTTTATTTTAATCATATACATAATCTAACCTACACACAGTTAAATAAATTGTCAAATGATATGAAACAATGTGTTAATCAAAAAGATTATTATTCATTTAACACATAAACCTTAGTCTTAGGTCAGGCTGATTAGAAAAATAAGTACTAACCAAATATACTGCATAAGAAGGGACTTATAAATACCTGACAAAAAAAAATATCTACCGGTACATACAATTACTAAAATACATTAATTAAATTGATAATGGATAAGTTCCTTAACTAAAATGACAATAGAATTAAAGTGCATTAAAAATGCAGCTTCATAACTTAAGTCATCATTTTTATGCTTAGGAAACCTCTCCAGGACTTTAGCTCCAGGCTTCTTTTGTTTGATGTTGTCATTACTGCCACAAGTAGTGGAAACGTGTATTACAACTGAGTACCACTGCGGCACATACGGACCACAGCTGAGAAACAGATATTTTTTGGCGGCAATTATATATACATACATACATACATATATATATATATATATATATATATATATATATATATATATATATATATATATGTATATATATATATATATATATACACACACACACACACACATACGGGCGGAAGGCGGGTATATATATATTCATTTATTAATGAACATATGTTTTTTTGTTAACATGTTAAAGGCGTTTGTTAAACCTTCTTATATAAGTTGGTTAATTACTTTATTCTGATTAGTTGTATTGATTGGAATCGGACAGGATTTACTGTAGCGCTGATCAGTTCCACAACTTCAAATTTACATTGCGGAGAGGAAATAAAGTACGCCTCTCTTTCCAATACCACATGACATTTTTTTTTTCAAGCTTTCATACGAATTTACACCCTTTACAAAAAATACATTGGAGGCAAACTCCGTAGCTTGCCAGCTTGTGTGCGCTAGTTTTCTGAGACCCTTATTTTGTTAGCACAGGCAAGATGGAACAACACTTTTATTGTGAAGGTAGAAACTGTCTTTTGGCAGCAGGTAGAGTGAGAGAGACAGTTAAAATAAAAAGTGCTTGTTGTGTTCCTGCAAGTCATTTTTACTTCATACTGAGCTCGCAGCAGCCAGCGCCATTGCACAAGATCCTGGAGTGATGAATATGTCAATTACGTGACGAAAGTGACGTCACAGTGAAGATTGATGATCACTAATTTTTAGATCTATTTTTAATTCCTGTCTGGTGATCGACTTACACACCCTCTGCAATGGACCGGGAGCTTGCGAGTAACAAGGCTTGCATCTAAAATCTCTGATATAAGCTCTGCTACGAGCAGTCCTGCAGTGCATTTACTTGTACAAAGCTGGACACAATTTATATCAAAACAAAAGTGTAGATGGAGTCATGTTGCAACAGGAAGTAACCAGCTAAGAACAGTAAATTATCAAGTAGATTAATAATAGTTTTAACAAAAAATACAACTGGAAATGACGCAAAATGTTGCTGCATATGTTCGAAGCTAAATCAAGGACCTTTGTAACGTGTTTAAAGTGGTTGTATTGTGATTCACATACCAAATTGTACATCGTTAGAGGCTGAAATATACATCTCAATTTAGATTTTAGATCATGACGCCCATTCCTAGCATTGTAATGTATCCAGTATTTACATTTTGATTGCTTTATATAAATTTTAAAAAAGTCATGTCAAGGGTCTGTTACACCTGCCTTATATCCACCAGGTGAGAGTGATTGACCAGGAGATGCAGCAGATCGGCGGGCAGAAGATAGACATGCCCAGTTTGTGCTCAGCTGATCTCTGGAAAACCAGTGAGCGTTGGGACCTAATGGGAAAGGAGCTCTTCCGTCTGAAAGATCGCCATGATGCTGACTACTGTTTGGGTCCCACGCATGAGGAGGCCGTGACCACTCTGGTGGCTCACCAGGTCACCCAGTCCTACAGACAACTCCCTCTGCTGCTGTACCAGGTTAACATTCCACCTGCTGTAACCATTATTTAGTAGGACTAGTGATGGGTATTCAGTAGAATAAATAAATAAATAATTCAATTAGGAAAATATGTTCCTTTTTTATCTTTAAAGAGGAACTGCATTTTTGGGAGGAATTTTCCCATCATTCACAATCTCACCTTGTAAAACAAAAACAGGTTTTTTATGCATTTTAATATGTAATATTTGGCATGTACTACACGGCGATTAAAGGCCTACTGAAACCCACAACGACCGACCACGCAGTCTGATAGTTTATATATCAATGATGAAATATTAACATTGCAACACATGCAAATACGGCCTTTTTAGTTTACTAATTGCAATTTTAAATTTCGCGCGAAGTATCCTGTTGAAAACGTCGGTATGATGACGCGTATGATGACGGCCGATCCCAGCTATAAGTAGTCTGCTTCAATCGCATAATTACACAGTATTCTGGACATCTGTGTTGCTGAATCTTTTGCAATTTGTTCAATTAATATCGGAGACTACAAAGAAGAAAGATGTAGGTGGGAAGCGGTGTATTGCAGCTGCCTTTAGCAACAAAAACACAGCCGGTGTTTCCTTGTTTTACATTCGGCTCTTACCGTAGACATGAGCGGAGAATTTGCGTCGTTCCTCCTGCAGCTGTGGACTCTCTTGCCTCCTCCCACCAGCCGCCACCGACCGTCGGATGCTTACTCCGTGGAGGGGAAAAAAAAAAAAAATCTCTGCCCGGCTGCCTTGCCTCGTCGAGAAATGTGACTTCCCTCGGAGACACTGGCGGTCATAACACCCGTGGCCACACCCCTCGGACTATCAGGTACGACTATATAATCTCACTAAAACACTAGTTACACAATAAGCAGATAAGAGATTTTCCAGAATTATCCTAGTAAATGTGTCTAATAACATCTGAATCCCTCCCACAGCCCTAGCCTTCCCCCCGTAGTCCTTCACTGTCACTTTCCTCATCCACGAATCTTTCATCCTTGCTCAAATTAATGGGGAAATTGTCGCTTTCTCGGTCCGAATCGCTCCCGCTGCTGGTGGCCATGATTGTAAACGATGTGAGGAGCTCCACAACCCGTGACGTCACGTGCACATCGTCTGCTACTTCCGGTACAGGCAAAGCTTTTTTATTTGCGACCAAAAGTTGCGAACTTTATCGTGGATGTTCTCTACTAAATCCATCCATCCATCCATCCATTTTCTACCGCTTATTCCCTTACGGGGTCGCGGGGGGCGCTGGCGCCTATCTCATCCTTTCAGCAAAAATATGGCAATATCGCAAAATGATCAAGTATGACACATAGAATGGACTTGCTATCCCCGTTTAAATAAAAAAATCTCATTTCAGTAGGTCTTTAATACAGCTAATCAAATTAATCTATCCTGCCCATACAGCCCTTAAAAATGGCATTCCAAAAACTGCCAACGGTACTCCATTTACGAAGTATTAGCACCATTGTTATTGTAATAGCTAATGCAGAGGAACTACTTTTAACAGCTTCTTGATTACGTAGAGGTAATAGCTTAGGGAATGATTGACGCACTGAGCTAATGAGCTTCTGCATCGCCTTTGAGTTGGTACAAGTTAATTCTAGATTTTAAATCATGCTTCTCACCTGTGTAGTAAGAGGTTGTGGCCATAAACTGAGTAGTTGGTCAACATGAACATTGAATTTAGCCCCAGAGACATGACAAAGATTGTGAGATTGCATCTTGGTGCTTAATTTGCATAACATGCTATGACGATATGATTTTCTTTAAAAAGGCTAAAAAATATATAAGTAAATAAAAAAATAAATTTGTAATTATTAATTAGAATTAACATATCTTTTAATATAGTTTGTACAATAAACAGCGACAATTGCGAATATTGCAAATGTACTTTGTCAAACTTTTAATGACTTTTTTATTTAAAAGAACTAGCAAGAAATTGAGCAGCTTTTTCAGGTGTTATAGAATGTTCAACGTATTCGTGTTCACTTCTGTCCCTCAATTTTCCCGACAAAGAGCGAGCTGCATCAAGCATGACGTATCACTTGCTTGGCGCTACAGTGAAAGCTTAACTTTCTCAACTTGAAAGCCGCCACTGTCCTTTTTATACTAGCACATTTTGTAGATCGCTGTCTGCGGGTATATCTGGGATATATTAAAGTAACGTCCACATGGCAGACATGCTGACTACACTCCAGACATTCATGTGTATCTTGTTTACGTCCGGTTTCGGCAGCACTGCTTACGGTGATCAAAGTCTTTTTTCGGTGGCCTTTTTTTCGATGCATCACTTGACCATAGTGCACACACAATAGGAAATACAGTATATCCATTCGTACTGTAAGGATCTGCTACTAGTAATGTTTAATGTTGGTGTGGTTTTAATATAAGTTTTCCCATAATCACAAACACATCGTCCATGCCTGAAAACACAACGAATTTGCGGAGAATGAGGATGTCTTGTGTGTCTGGGAAAGCACTGAAGCGCAAACATTTGCAAGGAAGGTCAAACTTGTTGGAATTGTGACGTTTAACATAAGATTGTCAATAAAATTTAAAAATAGCGTCGAACTTGTTTGATTTCTTCTGGAGGCTACAATACATTATATTACTTTTGACCTTTTTTTAAGATTTGGTGGCATGCAATTGTGGGCCACATTCTGTTAAACTAAGGGGAAACCCTGAACTTAATAGTATTTCTCACCGTCCTAATCAAAGTACTGGCACACAGAGCGTTCAGCGGCCCCCATTGTGGGTTATTTTGCAGTCATGCTACATAAAAAAAAAAAAAAGGTGCCCGCGGGCACCAGGTAGCCCGTAAGGACAAGATTAGTCGCCCGCTGGCCTGTTCTGAAAAAAACTCAAATAGCAGCACTTACCAGTGAGCTGCTTCTGTTTTTTACATTGTATTTATTTACTAGCAAGCTGGTCTCGCTTTTCTCGAAATTTTTAATTCTAAGAGGGACAAAACTCAAATAGAATTTGAAAATCCAAGAAAATATTTTAAAGACTTGGTCTTTACTTGTTTAAATAAATTGATAATTTTTTTTACTTTGCTTCCTGTAACTTTCAGAAAGACAATTTCAGAGAACAAATACAACCTTAAAATGATTTTAGGATTTTTAAACACATATACCTTTTTACCTATTAAATTCCTTCCTCTTCTTTCCTGACAATTTAAATCAATGTAATCAAAGTATTTTATTTTTTTTATTGTAAAGAATAATAATTACATTTTAATTTAATTCTTCATTTTAGCTTCTGTTTGTTCGACGAAGAATATTTGTGAAATATTCTTCAAACTCATTATGAATAAAATTCAATAATGTTCCATAAATTCTTTTTTTTATTTTTTCAAAAAGAATCGAATTAGCTGGTTTTTCTCTTCATTTTTTTCGGTTGAATTTTGAATTTTAAAGAGTCGAAATTGAAGATAAACTATGTTTCAAATTTTTATTTTCATTTTTTTCCTGATTTCTCCTCTTTTAAACCCTTCAATTTCATCATTTATTCTCTACAAAAAAAGAAAGAAAATGTACAGCGGAATTACAGACAGAAATACCCATTTTTTAACATATATATATATATATATATATATATTATTTATTAAAGGTAAATTAAGCAAATTGGCTATTTCTGGCAATTTATTTAAGTGTGTATCAAACTGGTAGCCCTTCGCATTAATCAGTACCCAAGAAGTAGCTCTTGGTTTCAAAAAGCTTGGTGACCCCTGATATAAACCATACCAACTTTATTGGTAAAGCCCTTTAAAAACAACCACAGTGAAAGAAAGAGAGTGGCAGAGTTACTGGTCCAATTAATTACAAAGGCAACATAACATATCCATCCATTCATAATGAATAAATCATGTCCATTAATAGCTGGTTAATCCGTTTATCATTTGTTCATTCATTTTTCAATGTAAAATAAAAACCCAAATAACTTGTTTTTTCAGTATTTGTTTCTAAACCCAAAACTAAAATGGATAATAAAATCTGAAAAACTTTGTTTTCCATTTTAATATTTTGGGTTTCGAAACAAATATTGATAAAAGTAACTGGTATTTATTTTTTTTTAGTTGTAGTTATATTTAGAAAAACGAATCAACAAAAAGTATACTAAATTTGGCTCCAAACTCTGGTAATTGACTTGTTCTTTTTGCCTTAAACAGATCACTCGTAAATTCCGAGACGAGCCAAAGCCAAGGTTTGGTCTTCTACGTGGACGGGAGTTCTACATGAAGGACATGTACTCTTTTGATGTGAGTGAGGAAGCTGCTTATGAAACGTACGAGTCCGTGTGCCACGCGTACACTCAGGTCTTCGCACGACTGGGCCTGCGGTGCGTTCAAGTCCAGGCCGACACCGGGAACATAGGTGGAAAACTCTCCCACGAGTTCCAGTTGCCTGCGGACATTGGCGAGGACAGGCTTCTGGTGTGTGGCAGCTGCTCATTCTCGGCTAACGTCGAGACCATGGTGTCGGACAGAACTGACTGCCCCCGATGCAAAAAGAATACACTCGTTGAGTCCAAGGGCATTGAGGTGGGCCACACTTTTTACCTGGGCAAAAAGTACTCCAATGTGTTCAACGCCACCTTCATCAATGCCCAGAACAAAGCGAGTGTTGCGGAAATGGGCTGCTACGGCCTCGGAGTGACGCGTATCCTCGCTGCGGCCGTTGAGGTGATGTCGACTGATGAATGTATTCGCTGGCCAGGTCTTCTCGCACCCTACCAGGTGTGTGTTTTACCCCCCAAGAAGGGCAGCAAGGCTGATGAGGCGACGGCCGTGACTGAGGAGCTCCTTCAAACTTTAGGAGAGACTTTGCCTCATTTGAGAGGTGAGGTTGTTCTTGATGACCGCACCCAGATGACCATTGGGAAGAGGCAAAAGGACGCCAGCCGACAGGGTTACCCTTATGTCATTGTGGTCGGGCAGGGGGCACTAGATCACGTTCCCAAGTTTGAGGTCATCTGTCAACAAACAGATGAGACAATGTTTCTTAGTAAAGAGGAAGTCCTACAACTTTTGGGGAAACTGGAAACCATTTAACTAAAAATAAGGTGTAAATTGTATTTAATGTTCAATTTAGGGCTGCACGATTATGGCCAGAATAATATTCACAATTTTTTAATCAGTATTGAAATAATGATTATTAAGCAAGTTTACTGTATTTTCTGGGCTATATAGCGCACCGGTATTGAAGCCGCACCCACCAGATTTTAGAAGAAATAAATGTGGTTACATATAGTAGTCCCACCGGACTATAAGCCGCAGATATACAATGGTACGAAAGATTTTGTAAATGTTTATTTAACTGTTGCCAAACAGTGCCAGTCACACAGCCGTAACGAGACAGAAGTCATTGTCACGGAACTGTTAGCTGCGCAAACTAGCTCTCTAATCCGCTAAAAGACTCAATAACTACGGTGATGTTTAGGTGAATTTACAAAACTGAAAAAAATGCAAAAAGAATGCCATTGTAAGTTAATAATAGTAACACAGACACTTAGTGTTAGCGTAATCGCTAATGCTAACATCACTAGCCTGATTACATTATGATAGCATGTAGAAATATGCATGAAAACACTCCTACAGACGGTTTAGCGAGTATGATTTTTTTAGTTGTATTGTAAAACTTCCATCCATCCATCCATTTTCTACCGCTTATTCCCTTTCGGGGTCGCGGGGGGCACTGGCGCCTATCTCAGCTACAATCGGGCGGAAGGCGGGGTACACCCTGGACAAGTCGCCACCTCATCGCAGGGCCAACACAGATAGACAGACAACATTCACACTCACATTCACACACTAGGGCCAATTTAGTGTTGCCAATCAACCTATTTCGAGCAATTTCCCAACATTTGTTGATATTGATCCATCCATCCATCCATTTTCTACCGCTTATTCCCTTTCGGGGTCGCGGGGGGCGCTGGCGCCTATCTCAGCTACAATCGGGCGGAAGGCGGCGTACACTCTGGACAAGTCGCCACCTCACCGCAGGGCCAACACAGATAGACAGACAACATTCACACTCACATTCACACACTAGGGCCAATTTAATGTTGCCAATCAACCTATCCCCAGGTGCATGTCTTTGGAAGTGGGAGGAAGCCGGAGTACCCGGAGGGAACCCACGCATTCACGGGGAGAACATGCAAACTCCACACAGAAAGATCCCTAGCCTGGATTTGAACCCAGGACTGCAGTACCTTCGTATTGTGAGGCAGACGCACTAACCCCTCTCCCACCGTGAAGCCCTATTGTAAAACTTACAAAACGTGAAATTATAAATGAAGAATTATTTCGAGCAGAACACTGTGGACGAAAACTTCCGGTTCAAGAACTAAAACAGGAAGTACAGTTTCAATCGGCAGGACCTGCAGTGAGCAAACTCGTCCAAAATATGGCGCCATTGCACAACCAATAACACACCTTTTCAGTGTCTCTGTCGGTTTTCTATACGAAAACTGTTGAATACAAAACATTGGGAAATTAACAAAAATCCATAAATTTGCTGCAATGTTTTAAAAGCTGCAGGGTTCAATACGTGGGAAAAAAGTAGCGGCTCACAGTCCGGAAAATACTGTAGTCATCGTGTTAGGTAAAACGTACTTTTTCACACAGGTCAGCAATTGACTTACAGTTATGATGTCCTGGTGGTGGGAGGTGTGTGAATGCATTTATGATCATGATGGTGTAAAATAATAACCTGCTCAAACATTGCATAAACGTAAGCATCAACAGACATTTTCCCGCTCACTTCCAGTTGCAATTTGCTGCAGAAATAACTAGAATGAGCAGCCATTTGCGCAGCTGAGAATCAGAATGAGAATAGTTTTTATTGCCATTGTTTGAGAACGGGTTCACAAACTAGGAATTTTAATTGGTGCAATTGTGCAACATAAAACACACATAACAGAATAAAATAACATGAGCTTGTAACTGAGCTATCAGATCTTGTTATTGTTCATGGGGCAGCGAAGTGAATGCCAGCCATGACTTGGAGAAGTACTCAGAAAACAAGGCTATTGTTCAGAAAAAGAGCTAACTCTTATCCAGTTGACACAACCGGCAACACACTGCTTGGCACTCGGCATCAAGGGTTGGAATTGGGGGTTAAATCACCAAAAATGATTCCCGGGCGCGGCACCGCTGCTGCCCACTGCTCCCCTCACCTCCCAGGGGGTGATCAAGGGTGATGGGTCAAATGCAGAGAATAATTTCGCCACACCAAGAGTGTGTGTGTGACAATCATTGGTACTTTAACTTTAACACATGTAATCCTTTCAAAAAGTACCACCCTATGATTGTACGGAAATTATGAGCGGATTCTGTACAACTTCTTCCTACAAACAGCACATGTAGCAGATTAGCAGTTTAGCTGCTACTAGCAATGTGACCAGGGTTTTGACTTCAAACTACTGCCATCACTATTATTATTAAAGATGATCATTTGAGGCTTCACGGTGGCAGAGGGGTTAGTGCGTCTGCCTCACAATACGAAGGTCCTGCAGTCCTGGGTTCAAATCCAGGCTCCGGATCTTTCTGTGTGGAGTTTGCATGTTCTCCCCGTGAATGCGTGGGTTCCCTCCGGGTACTCCGGCTTCCTCCCACTTCCAAAGACATGCACCTGGGGATAGGTTGATTGGCAACACTAAATGGTCCTTAGTGTGTGAATGTGAGTGTGAATGTTGTCTGTCTATCTGTGTTGGCCCTGTGATGAGGTGGCGACTTGTCCAGGGTGTACCCCGCCTTCCGCCCGATTGTAGCTGAGATAGGCGCCAGCGCCCCCCGCGACCCCAAAAAGGGAATAAGCGGTAGAAAATGGATGGATGGATGATCATTTGAAAGCAGTAATGGTGTTGGATGAGGCAATGTGTTTATTTTGAGTCTTGAATCAATCCGTAAACACTCAAAACTTTATTTTCTATTTTTATTTTTTACATTTGCCTTACTTTTAAGTTAACATTTAAATATTTTTCTGTGTTCATCGTATTTAATTTGCTTTAGCTGAGATAGGCGCCAGCGCCCCCCGCGACCCCGAAAGGGAATAAGCGGTAGAAAATGGATGGATGGATGGATTTACTTAGTATGTCAATAAACTTTATCTAACCTTTTGTTTATTTAATTTTTAGCACAGATAGTTTGTTGACAACAATATAAAAAAATTGTAGTATTAATCAATTTTGGATGAACAAATAAAGTGTGATAATTATTCTACTATATCGCCTAGCCCTAAGTGAATTGACATGTCATTTGTAATTAAATAGTTTAATAAAAATGCTAAATAAATGTCCATATATTTAAAGATACATATGTGTGTGTGTGTTCATTATTAGTATTAACATTAAATCTATGTTCTTATTACATATTGCTTTTGTTCTATTTAACCATTCTATTTTTCAGGGCCATTAAAAAAACAGGCAAGTTCTGTTGGAGGATCTGTACATCATCATATAGACACCCAATGCCTGACCTTATTAAACCTTTTGATAGTAGTGTGAATCATGTACATAACAGGTACGAACAAAAAGCATTATTTCGCATAGTGATCGTCCTCGTGTGAAAGAGTCCTTCAATACACAATTATGTTTATACATTTCCTAGATTCATAAACATGCACAGATGCAGGGGGTGCAAGAATTCCGATGGGGAGCAATGTCTAACCAGAAGCCAGGTTGTCGCCGCGGTAATGACGCTCTGCATACATAAGAGAGGATGCTGTTGCCTTTATATCTTAATTTTGATAATAGCAACATGGGTTTTAGTAAACGCAAACATACTGAAATACAATCCCTGTTTCGATATGAGTTGGGAAATTGTGTTTGATGTAAATATAAATGGAATACAATGATTTGCAAATCATTTTCAACCCATATTCAATTGAATGCACTACAAAGACAAGATATTTGATGTTCAAACTCATAAACTTTTTTTTTTTTTTTGCCAATGATAATTAACTTACAATTTCATGGCTGCAACACGTGCCAAAGTAGTTGGGCAAGGGCATGTTCACCACTGTGTTACATCACCTTTTCATTTAACAACACTCAATAAACGTTTGGGAACTGAAGAAAATAATTGTTAAAGCTTTGAAAGTGGAATTCTTTCCCATTCTTGTTTTATGTAGAGCTTCAGTCGTTCAACAGTCCGGGATCTCCGCTGTCGTATTTTACGCTTCATAATCATAATGCGCCACACATTTTCGATGGGAGTCAGGTCTGGACTGCAGGCGAGCCAGGAAAGTACCCGCACTCTTTTTTTTACAAAGTCACGCTGTTGTAACACGTGGCTTGGCATTGTCTTGCTGAAATAAGCAGGGGCGTCCATGAAAAAGACGGCACTTAGATGGCAGCATATGTTGTTCCCAAAACTGTATGTACCTTACAGCATTAATGGTGCCTTCACAGATGTGTAAGTTACCCATGCCTTGGACACTAATGCACCCCCATACCGTCACGCAGTTTTGGACAAAGGGGTGTACTTCTCCCCATCCTTTCTTGTGAAAGACTGAGCATTTCATGGAAGCTGCTTTTATACTCAATCATGGCGCCCACCTGTTCCCAATTAGCCCGCACAACTGTGGGATGTTCCAAATAAGTGTTTGATGAGCATTCCTCAACTTTATCAGTATTTATTGCCACCCTTCCCAACTTCTTTGTCACGTGTTGCTGGCATCAAATTGTAAAGTTAATGATTATTTGCCCCCCAAAAAAATGTATCAGTTTGAACATCAAATATCTTGTCTTTGTAGTGCATTCAACTGAATATGGGTTGAAAACGATTAGCAAATCATTGTATTCTGTTTATATTTACATCTAACACAATTTCCCAACTCATATGGAAACGGCGTTTGCACTACTTACCGTGTTCAGTTTTTCTGAGAAAGCTGGATCTTATTCTCGTCTGGTTGTTATGGTTGGAACCTCACTGGGTCTGATGGACTACCAACTGTAAATACTGTACTGAACAGACCATTTTACACAGTAAATACAGGTGTACATACTACATGTTGCATACACACATTGGTTTTGGGCCTTATAAAGTTATACCAAAATAATTTTAATTTTCCCTATTAAGTAACACAATAAGACAAAATATACAATTATTTAAAAAGATCTAGGCCAGGACACTCTGTCCAAACATTCACAAAGAGATCAGGGGACTAATTCTTTAGTTTTCATTTTGTATAAGAGGCTGAAAGCAATCGAACGTGCTAAGAAGCTTCATATATTCACGGGAAATGTTTCCTATGGGAAAATGATCACCTTTTTCTCATTTTACACCTCTTTGGGCTTTATTCACATTTTTGTTTAAATGATAATGATAAATGGGTTGTACTTGTATAGCGCTTTTCTACCTTTAAGGTAATCAAAGCGCTTTGACACTACTTCCACATTTACCCATTCACACACACATTCACACACTGATGGAGGGAGCTGCCATGCAAGGCGCTAACCAGCACCCATCAGGAGCAAGGGTGAAGTGTCTTGCTCAGGACACGACGGACGAGACGAGGTTGGTACTAGGTGTTTATATTCTGCAGGCCAATAAAAATGACCTGCAGGGTGTAAATATTTGCCCTAACACATTTGTGAACAGTATGTAATAATATGAGCGGTATAGCTAGGTTCGTAGAGAGGCCGTGCCAGCGACTTGAGGGTTCCAGGTTCGATCCCCGCTTCTCCCATCCAAGTCACTGCCGACGTGTCCTTGGGCAAGACACTTTACTCACCTGCTCCCAGTGTCACCCACACTAGTTTAAAAAATGTAACTTAGATATTGGGTTTCACTATGTAAAGCGCTTTAAGTCACTAGAGAAAAGCGCTATATAAGTATGATTCACTTCACAACATCCATCCATTTCTACCACTTATTCCCTTTTGGGGTCGCTGGTGCCTATCTCAGCTACAATCGGGCGGAAAGCGGCGTACACCCTGGACAAGTCGCCACCTCATCACAGGGCCCACTTCACAACAATGTTCAAATAATAAAATTGTGTTCATTACATACAAATGAGTAAAACAAAATGATCAAAAGCAAACAATATTATGGGCATTATTTTATTCATTTATTGTGTATTGAGTTTTAAGTCTCACCTTAAAACTCATCTGTATACTCTAGCCTTTAAATAGACCTCCTTTTTAGACCAGTTGATCTGCCGCTTCTTTTCTTTCTCCTATGTCCCCCCCTCCCTTGTGGAGGGGGTCCGGTCCGATAACCATGGATGAAGTACTGGCTGTCCAGAGTCGAGACCCAGGATGGACCGCTCGTCGGGACCCAGGATGGACCGCTCGCCTGTATCGATTGGGGACATCTCTACGCTGCTGATCCGCCTCCGCTTGGGATGGTTTCCTGTGGACGGGACTCTCGCTGCTGTCTTGGATCCGCTTGAACTGAACTCTAGCGGCTGTGTTGGAGCCACTATGGATTGAACTTTCACAGCATCATGTTAGACCCGCTCGACATCCATTGCTTTCGGTCCCCTAGAGGGGGGGGGGGTTTGCCCACATCTGAGGTCCTCTCCAAGGTTTCTCATAGTCAGCATTGTCACTGGCATCCCACTGGATGTGCATTCTCCCTGCCCACTGGGTGTGACTTTTCCTTGCCCTTTTGTGGGTTCTTCCGAGGATGTTGTAGTCGTAATGATTTGTGCAGTCCTTTGAGACATTTGTGATTTGGGGCTATATAAATAAACATTGATTGATTGATTGATATTGCCAGTAAAGCCCTCCCGAACTTTAATAAAATAACCCTAATATAGATACAGTATTTGGATTCATTAGCCTACCT
Organism: Nerophis ophidion; assembly: GCF_033978795.1. NCBI lineage: Eukaryota > Metazoa > Chordata > Actinopteri > Syngnathiformes > Syngnathidae > Nerophis > Nerophis ophidion. The sequence goes on along the minus strand of NC_084632.1, from coordinate 32,646,615 downwards.
ATAATATCACAAATCTTGCTTCTCTTAGAAGAAAAAAAATGGAATTAATTTTTAAATTGGATTACAGTACGAATAGTGCCACTCAGAAGCTGTAGAACAACTTTAATGACATGACTCGTGTTTTTCTCGCGTTACGACACCGGAACCGGAAGTTGCTATTAAAAGACAAGACCGCAGAGTATTTTTTCCCTGGTGGAAAAATCAGGGTGGTGTTATTGATGTCCATCCATCCATCCATTTCCTACCGCTTATTCCCTTTTGGAGTGGCGGGGGGCGCTGGCGCCTATCTCAGCTACAATCGGGCGGAAGGCGGCTACACCCTGGACAAGTCGCCACCTCATCGCAGGCGTTATTGACTACGTTTTTATACAAAACTCGTCATTATTATTACTATCATCTGGTATTACTGACACAGCTGACAACATCAAATGTTTTTTCCTCCAGGTTAGGGTTATTTTTATTAAAGGTTTATTTATAAATTTCAACAATTACAAATAGTAAGTCAAACAACAATATAAAACATTATAAAACATTATGAAAACAGTACAAAACAGCCCCAGGGGGTTGTAAGTTCAAAATAATAAAAATAGAATACAAAAATATATATATATCCATCCATCCATTTTCTACCGCTTATTCCCTTTTGGAGTGGCGGGGGGCGCTGGCGCCTATCTCAGCTACGATCGGGCGGAAGGCGGCTACACCCTGGACAAGTCGCCACCTCATCGCAGGCGTTATTGACTACGTTTTTAACGTAGGATACGTTAAAAACGTATCCTACGTTTTTATATAAAACTCGTCATTATTATTACTATCATCTGGTATTACTGACACAGCTGACAACATCAAATGTTTTTTCCTCCAGGTTAGGGTTATTTTTATTAAAGGTTTTTTTATTAAAGGTTTATTTATAAATTTCAACAATTACAAACAGTAAGTCAAACAACAATATAAAACATTATAAAACATCATGAAAACAGTACAAAACAGTGCCAGGGGGTTGTAAGTTCAAAATAATAAAAATAGAATACAAATATATATATATATATATATATAATAAACAAAATGCAAAGCCGTAGGCTTATTCAGATTCATCAAACAACTTAAATTTAGAACACAGCATCATCGTTTTCACAGCTTTTTTGTTGTTAGAGGTAGAGAGCGTTTAATGTAAAGTTCCAGATCTTTTTTAAAGGCACAAAAGATAGGACGGGTATTAAGAAACTTACATTTATGAATATAAAACTTAGCCAATAAAATAATGAGGTTGCAAAGGTAGAATTCCTTTTCAAATTTTTGTTCATACAGTGTAAAACCAAAAATCACATCTTTAAAGTAAAGCACAAATTTGTCATAAATATTGTCCAGGATGAAGCGACAGATGTCCTGCCATAGTGATCGAGTGTTTTCACAAGTCCAAAACAAGTGGTTGACAGTCTCTGGGTGCATGTTACAAAAGGTGCAGGTAACATCAATGTCCTTCTTGTATCTAACCATCACAGTCTTTACATGGTAATAGCGATGGATGATTTTAAATGATATCTCTTTGCCTTTGTTGGTAAGTAAATACCTGTTAGGAAGGGACCACGTTTTGATCCAACAGATGTCATTTACAACATTATTCCATAAGGAAATTACATAGGAGACAGACACACAATCATTTTGGAATAAGCTGCGGATTTTTCTGTTATTTTTTTGATCAAAGCAAAGTTTCCCCACAGGAGTGTCAAGTGGATCATTCACAATTTTTACAGCAGAAAGAGGAGGTGTGTAAGCCCTGTACAACATAATAACACCTGTTGGGATGGCATCAAATACAATAGCAAATTGTTTGGGAGTCACAGGTATCTTAAATTGGTTGAGAAATTCTTGGTAATTAAAAAGTTGACCTTCCTTATTGAAAAGCTGACTCACTAAAAATAATGTTATTGTTAGACCAATTGTTGAGGAAAAGAGATTTCCTTTTGTAACATATGTCTTTATTGTTCCAGATGAAATATTTGGTAGGTGAAAAATTGTGCTTGTATACAAGAGACCATGCTAGAAGGGCTTGTTTGTGGAAGTTTGAGAGCGCAACAGGAATCCTATCAATGTTATAATTACACAATAGCAAACATTTCAGGCCCCCAACGTTAGAGAATACATGATGAGAAATAAAGTTCCAAATTGAGGTAGGGTTTTTCAAGTAATGTCTTATCCATCATATTAATTTTAAAGGTGTTGTTTAGTGTAGTGAAGTCAAGAAAGTTTGATTGTAATTGTTCATTATAACAGATTTCTTAATATAATGAATTTGGTTATTCCAAATAAAGTCAACCAGTATTTTGTCAATAGTTTTACATATTTTTTTGGTTAACATCTAAAGAAATAGCTGCATACGTAAGCCTGGAGATACCTTCTGCTTTGGAAAGTAAGGTTCCTCCAGGTCAATCCGCAACTCAACGATATACTTTAAATAGCAACAAAAAGCAACTTCCGGTTCTGGTGTCGGAATATTAAAAAAAAAAAAACATCTGTTTGGGTCCGTTTTCGTTTGTGATGACTTAAGTGTTTTTATTTTGGCTGTATGAAATACAAACATACAATAAAACCGTTTTTTAGGGACCGAATGACCCTTTGGGACAGAGGACCCTATTGTATTTCTAAGGTTTTATTCTTTATTATTATTATTCCGCTGCCTCTTCGAGTTGTAGTTTGACCCCCTTAACATGCTTCAAAACTCACCAAATTTTACACACACACACACCAGGACTGGCAAAAATTGCCATCTAATAAAAAAAAAAAAAAAAAAAAATTTTTTATTGCGCTCTAGCGCCCCCTAGGAAAAAACACAGGCAAAACTGCTTGTAATTTCCGTTTGGATTGTCCGTGAGACATGAAACAAAAACCTCTATGTAGTGTCTAACTTAGACCTACATTCCTTCAAAACAAAAGTTTTCTAAAAAAAAAATGCCATTTTTGCCTCTTTGAGCTGTAATTTGACCCCCTTAAAATGCTTCAAAACTCACCAAACTGGACACACACATCAGGACCGGCAAAAATTGCGATCTAATAAAAAGAAACAAACCCCAAAACTCAAAATTGCGCTCTAGCGCCCCATAGGAAAAAAACAAAGACAAAACTGCTCCTAGGAAGACAACACAGACAAAACTGACTGTAACTTCCGGTAGGAATGTCGGAAAGACGGTCACATGAAACAAAAACCTCTATGTAGGTCTCACTTAGACCTACATTTCATACACTGACTTATTTCAGCAAAAATCAACAGGAAGTTGGCAAAAAACCCTTCAAAACAAAAGTTTCCTAAAAAGTGCCATTTTTGCCTCTTTGAGCTGTAATTTGACCCCCTTAAAATGCTTCAAAACTCACCAAACTGGACACACACATCAGGACTGGCGAAAATTGCCCTCTAAAAAACAAACAAACCCAAAAACTCAAAATTGCGCTCTAGCGCCCCCTAGGAAAAAACATAGACAAAACTGCTAATTGTAACTTCCGTTTGGAATGTCGGTGAGACATGAAACAAAAACCTCTATGTAGATCTGACTTAGACCTAGATTTCATACACTGACTTATTTCAGCAAAAATCAACAGGAAGTTGGTCAAAACCCCTTCAAAACAAAAGTTTCCTAAAAAAATGCCATTTTTGCCTCTTTGAACTGTAATTGACCCCTTAAAATGCTTCAAAACTCACCAAACCGGGGACACACATCAGGACTGGCGAAAATTGCGACCTAATAAAAAAAAAAAAAAAAAAAAAAAAAAAAACTCAAAATTGCGCTCTAGCGCCCCCTAGGAAAAAAAAACAGACAAAACTGCTCCTAGGAAGAAAACACAGACAAAACTGCTTGTAACTTCCGGTAGGAATGTCGGAGAGACTGTCACATGAAACAAAAACCTCTATGTAGGTCTCACTTAGACCTACATTTTAATAATTGACATCCTTCAGCAAACATCAACAGGAAGTTGGCAATTACCCCTTCAAAACAAAAGTTTTGTAAAAACCCGTCACCTTTTTTTCAAACATTATGGGTGACAAAAAGAAGCACCAGTGTGACCCCAGGATGCAGGGTAGGTAACCTGCAGGTAAAGATATGTTGAATGGGTAAAGGCAGGAAACACCAGCAAAAGTTGGTCCCGTCCATCACTGCTTGCAGCTTTAATTAGATCTTGTTATTGCTCCTTGACACAGAAATTGATGAACTGTGCGTTGTTGTTTTTTTCCAATTGTATTTTTAATTTTAAAATTTAATTCAAATACACCAATAACTTTTTTTCTATTATTCCTATTTCTGAAAATACTATCCAACGACTAAGACATAGCGACTGACCTTTTTACCAGCGTTCGGACGGGGAGGGAACAGACTCCTACTCTACCGTGTTTCCACACGGATTATTTGCTACGTCGTGCCACATTTACACGTGCAGTTATTTTTTGTTGTTTATTGAAATTTGGTCAGGTATCAGTCGCAGTTTTAACAACGAAATAATCTTACGGCATACGTCTGGCATTGTTATTACGGATATCATATGTCTATGTTAAGAATAAATACTGACAGTGGTTGTTGATTTGACACATTTGAGCACTCATGGCGTCCTCAGCTCTCCAGAATGACTCCGACGACGAGGACTTCGGAGAAGCCTTCAAGCGCTACAAATACAAAAATGCCTTCAAGGAGGACGAATGGGAACAGGTTCGAACGTAACATATATTAATGGTGTTTTTATATTTACGAAATATGCTATATTTACATACTATTATGGTTAGCCTGCGATGAGGTGGCGACTTGTCCAGGGTGTACCCTGCCTTCCGCCCGATTGTAGCTGAGATAGGCGCCAGCGCCCCCCGCGACCCCGAAAGTGAATAAGCGGTAGTGAAATGGATGGATGGATGGATGTGGTTAGCCAGTAAGCCAGTCCATCCATACATTTATTTTTTACCGCTTGTCCCTTTTGGGGACGTCGGAGCCTATCTCAGCTGGTTTGTTTCCAGTGCTCGCCAGCTATTTTGGAAGTTGAGTTTGAGTTTATTTCGAACATGCATGCACACAACACGATACATCACAACATCCAGGTTCTCTACTCAACATGTTCGAAAAGGAGTAGGAAGAAGCAAAGTTTATTTAATCATACCCCCTACCATGAATTGATAAACGTGGACCCCGACTTAAACATGTCAGTAATCAGGTGTTACCATTTAGTGGTCAATTGTACGGAATATGTACTGTACTGTGCAATCAATCAAATCTACTAATAAAAGTTTTAATCAATCAATCAATCATTTCCTTTACATAGCAGTTGCTAAAACTTTTGTTCACTCCCTGTTTTCAATTTATTCACAGAAAAACAGCCCCAAAGCATGATGTTTCCATCCCCATGCTTCACAGTAGGTTTGGTGTTCTTAGGATGCAACTCAGTATTCTCCTTACTCCAAACACGATGAGTTGAGTTTATACCAAAAAGTTCTATTTTGGTTTCATCTGACCACATGACATTCTCCCAATCCTCGGCTGTATCATCCATGTATCAATTTTGGTATAAACTCAACTCGTCGTGTTTGGAGGAAGAAGAATACTGAGTTGCATCCCAAGAACACCACATGTACTGTGAAGCATGGGGGTGGAAACGTCATGCTTTGGGGCTGTTTTTCTGCTAAGGGGACAGGACGACTGATCCGTGTTAAGGAAAGAATGAATGGGGTCATGTATCGTGAGATTTTCAGCCAAAACCTCCTTCCATCATTGAGAGCTTTAAATGGATGACCAAATACTTATTTTCCGCCATAATTTACAAATAAATTATTTAAAATTCCTACAATGTGAATTCCTGGATTGTTTTTCCACTTTCTGTCTCTCACAGTTGAAGTGTACCTATGATGAAAATTACAGACCTCTGTCATCGTTTTAAGTGGGAGAACTTGCACAATCAGTGGCTGACTAAATACTTTTTTGCCCCACTGTAATTGGTGAAGTAAGTTATATTTCATATACAATAGAATAGAAAGTACTTAATTGACCCCTGGGGGAAATTCAGCACCACAATTTGGTCATTGTAATATCCATCCATCCATCTTCCGCTCATCCGAGGTTGGGTCGCGGGGTCAGCAGCCTAAGCAGGGATGCCCCGACTTCCCTCTCCCCAGCCACTTCGTCCAGCTTTTTCTGGGGGATTCCGAGGCGTTCCCAGGCCAGCCGGGATATATAGTCTTCCCAACGTGTCCTGGGTCTTCCCCGTGGCCTCCTACCGGTCGGACGTGACCAAAACACCTCCCTAAGGAGGCATCCTGACCAGTTGCCCGAACCACCTCATCTGGCTCCTCTCAATGTGGAGGAGTAATGTCTTTACGTAGAGCTCCTCCCGGATGGCAGAGCTTCTCAGCCCCACCACCCGACGGAGAAAACTCATTTCGGCCGCTTGTACCCGTGATCTTGTCCTTTCAGTCATGACCCAAAGCTCATGACCATAGGTGAGGATGGGAATGTAGATCGACCGGTAAATTGAGAGTTTTGCTTTCCAGCTCAGCTCCTTCTTCACCACAACGGATCGATACAGCGTCCACATTACTGAAGACGCCGCACCGATCCGCCTGTCGATCTCACAATCCACTCTTCCCTCACTCGTGAACAAGACTCCTAGGTACTTGAACTCCTCCACTTGGGGCAATATCTCCTCCCCCTCTCCTCTTTATAATGATAATAAATAATATTATATATATCATATATTACATATCTAGTATATGAATAATATCAATACCCCGCCTTCCGCCCGATTGTAGCTGAGATAGGCACCAGCGCCCCCCATGATTCCATAAGAAAAAGTGGTAGAAAATGGATGGATGTAATGGAAAATCTACATGTATTCTACATTTAAGTGCAGTCAAGAAGGAACATATGCATTATACAGTCTGATGGCTGTCAGTATGAAGGACCTCCTAATTAGAAATATTCCATACTTGTTCCACACATCTAAACGATGAAATCAAAAATGAATTAATTTAGTTTGTCACATTTTCGTCTTGTATTCATTTGTCGTTGACAATAATGTCAGTTTTATTATTGTCGTAGTCATCATTCATTTTGTTTTGATTCGTTATTGTCTTATTTTCATCAGCATGAAAATTATTTTTTGATGAAAACTAAGATGGAAATTATTGGTCAAGGAAATTAACACTGAATCTGAGCCATTTTCTCTGTTGTCATGCAGGAGTTTGACAAAATTCCCATGTTCATGAAAACAGCCCCAGAAGAGATTGACCCCAAAGAATATCCAGAGTTAGCTTGCCTCCAGGCTATTATCCACGATGAAGACAGAAGTCCAGAAGGTAGGCGTGCCACAAAAATGTAGGTTTTTGTGGTTTCTTAATTCTAAAAAATATGTTTTTCTTGCCCTGATGTGTGATCTGAGCCAAAGATGGAGTTGTGGCTTGTGTAGCCCTTTGAGAAATCTGTATTTAAGGGATATATATGTAAACTTTGATTGGTTGAGTGATGTTGCTGATGTGTCAAACTCAGAAAGAGATGGTCACACTTTTTATTATTCTCTTCCAGAACAAGCGAAGAGTTTAAAGGATGAAGGAAATGCTTTTTTCAAAGAGAAGAACTACCTAAAGGCTATTGTGGCATACACGGCTGCTTTAAAGAGGAATTGTGGTGACCAAGAGCTAGATACGGTTCTTCTCACCAACCGAGCGGCAGCACACTTTCATATCGGTACACTGTCCCCCTTTGAACATTACAGTGGAAATCTGTATTTAGAAAATGAATGGATAAAATGACAAGGACATGTCTCATAGACTAGTGCCGCAGATGATGTTTTGAGTTTTAATAATTTTATATAGATACGTTTTTGTATACAGGCAACATGCGCTCTGCACTGAATGACGCTACAGCTGCAAAGAAGATCAAGCCAAAGCATCTTAAGGCCTTGATTAGAGGTATGTTGTACATTAAATGGGTTTGACATGCACCTGGGGATAGGTTGATTGGCAACACTAAATGATCCCTAGTGTTTGAATGGGAGTGTGAATGTTGTCTGTCTATCTGTGTGGGCCCTGTGATGAGGTGGCGACTTGTGCAGGGTGTACACCGCCTACCACTTGAATGCAGCTGAGATAGGCTCCAGCGACCGCCCACGACCCCAAAAGAAAATGGATGGATGGATGGAAATACATTGCAGAGATTAATAGAGTTAAATGTTGTGCCCAAACCAGGCCCTCAATTTGCACTTTTTTTGCACCCTTTTGGTTGATTGGTTGCAATTGGTGCACCCTTTGATTCATCGTGATTAGGGTTGTGCGATAAAGACAATATATAATATACGTGATATAAATTTGGCCGACGATAGAGCTTTTAATACTATCATCTAGGGCTGAGCGATATTGGCTTTTATTAATATCGCGATATTTTTATGCCATATTGCGATACACAAAATATATTACGATATTTTGCCTTGGCCTTGAATGAACACTTGATGCATATAATCACAGCAGTATGATGATTCTATGTGTCTACATTAAAACATTCTTCTTCATACTGCATTCATATATGCTACTTTTAAACTTTCATGCAGTGATGGAAATCACAACTAAGTCAATTGACCAAAACTGTATTTATTAAATACTCTTCATTCTTTCACGGGTGACTTTTTAAATGAAAAAACAAATTAATAGTGCTGCTACCTTTTTGCAGTAACACTTCTGCTGCATACTTTGCATATTGCTGTTGTCTGCTGAATATCTTCCCACTTGTAGCCAAACCACCGCCAGATGATGGATCTCCTGCTCTTTATTTTGAAGAATGGCTAAACATGTTACACTACGGGCTTCAGTGTGGCAGAGGGGTTAGTGCGTCTGCCTCACAATACGAAGGTCCTGCAGTCCTGGGTTCAAACCCAGGCTCGGGATCTTTCTGTGTGGAGTTTGCATGTTCTCCCCGTGAATGCGTGGGCTCCCTCCGGGTACTCCGGCTTCCTCCCACTTCCAAAGACATGCACCTGGGGATAGGTTGATTGGCAACACTAAATTGGCCCTAGTGTGTGAATGTGAGTGTGAATGTTGTCTGTCTATCTGTGTTGGCCCTGCGATGAGGTGGCGACTTGTCCAGGGTGTACCCTGCCTACCGCCCGATTGTAGCTGAGATAGGCGCCAGCGCCCCCCGCGACCCCAAAAGGGAATAAGCGGTAGAAAATGGATGGATGTTACAATACACTTTGTAGGAGGATACAAGAAGCCAACCAACTAGCCAGCTAACCCCTAAGCTGGAGCTCTTGTACTTAAACAGGGGTAGGAGGATTGTTACAATAAACCAAGTATAGTAACAATATGCAGTCTATACCAGAGTAATTAAATCAATATTTTTTTATGATCATAAAATATTTTTTTGTCGGTGTTATTTAAAAACTCAGGAAATAGTCTGGTTGGTTCTGCTTATGTTAGTTTGTACTGTTGACTTTATTTTACTCAGAACGTTGTATATGAAAAAATGGCATTAAAAATAAATGTATTTTAAATAAATATGTATTTGATATTGAGTCCCCCACCCTCTTGTTGTTTGATTTATAATTGTATTAACCAATTGAATCATTCAATGAACTTTAAATTTGAGTCGGTGAGATGTGGTGTCCAAATTACAATGCCCCCCCCAAAAAAATAAAATTACATAATTGTCATCATGTCTATATTTCAAAGAGTCTTAAATCTTTGGTTTTGTATTCATTCTGTCACTCTGTGTTGGCCCTGTGGTGAGGTGGTGACTTGTCCAGGGTGTACCCTGCCTTCTGCCCGGGTGAAGCTGAGATAGGCCCCTGCAACCCCGAGAGGGACACGCAATAGAAAATGAATGAATGGATGGACGGATGATTTTTATTTGTCATTTAAATCTCTATTTTGGTCATTATTAACTTCAGGTTATAGTGTACATCTTAATTTGGGGTATTATGCCGGTATCATGCCTTTTCTACTGCTGTAATTTGTTTGTACACAGTTAACAGGTCAATATTGTTATTGGAACATTTTCCAGTTGTGTTGTCTGAACATGGACCAAAAATGGCAACACATACTGTACACATACAGTATCTTATATAATTGGAGAATATTTGATGTTTCATTTGTAGTTGTAAAGTTTTATTTTCAACTGTGATTATGTTTGCAGGTGCTCAGTGTTGCATTGAACTGCATAACTTTGTGGCAGCCATTCAGTGGTGTGAAGATGGGCTTAATGCTCATCCTTCGGACAAGAAGTTGCAGGAGCTGAGAGCTGCAGCAGACAAACAAAAGGTAGTTTTACTCATAAATAGAAATACGTTATACTCATTGCAGGCCTTTCAAGTTCTTATTTGGTATTACTGTAAGGATTTGGGTCAGTCAAACAGTTACTGTTTGCCCAAAACACTGCTCTTGGAGAATTAAACACATCGCGCGCCACTGATTTTTGTTGTACAGTATGTAAAAAGAACACAATGGTCAATATTTTACCTTTAATATTGATGAAGACAGAAGTCCAGAGAACTCCTCCAGCCCAAGCCCCCTTCGGCTGCAACATTACAATCTTTTTATGGGCAAGGGTGTAACATGTGGCAAAAAATATAATAGTGTTGGTAAGCATGTATTTGTGATAACCACTCATGCCATTTGATTATTTGTTTATTTTTTGTGGGATGAGCCAATAATTATTGGGTTGATATTAGGAATTTTGTTTCGACACGATAAGCTGAAAACTTAAAAATAGCTCCAATAACAGATTAAAAAAAAAAAAAAAAGAGTCTTTATTACCAATATTGGGCTGTAAGTGATTTGGGGAGTACAAATCAAGCACCCCGACCTTGTAGGAGGTCCCAACTTCCCTTACGGTCACCGGACTTCACATTGTAAACAAACATGGCATCAACCGTGCGGTACTTCTTTACTTCGTAAGAGGATGACCTCTCACGTGCTGCGCGGACCAAATGCATGCAAATACTCCACGAGGAAGGAAAAAAAAAAACATCTGGCTTTGACAAATACCTAACTCGCCACCCTGAAACGCCGCAAGCAGCAATGCCTTAAAAGCCTAAAAGCCTATGAAGACGCCCGCGCCAGCAAAGAAGCTTCCCAATGCTAGCCTCCAAAAGAAAAAAGGCCTTTGGCTGTTCTCACCGCCACTACATCGGAAAAGAGCAAAAAGCCCACCAGAGACGACCCTACGGCCAAAGAAATCTGCTATTTCCTCATGGAACTGAAATGATTACGAAAAGAGTTAAACAGAGCTAGTCTCTGTGTTCCTCGCTCGCCTGCTCAGGTGAGAATATAGTGGGACTTTCTCATTTGTGTTCCACAGTCAAACTGTCAATCATGGACGGCGTCCGAAAAGCTCCAGACTAACTGGATTGCTTCTGCAAGCAGCCCAGAGATAAGACGATACATGAATCAATGACACACTTGGCAGCTGTGATATCAGTGATGCAGAAGACCTTGATCTCCACCGTTGATTTGGACTGTTCCCCATCAGCTAACAGACCATTTAGAGCCACAGTTTAATTCTGAGCAGCTGATATTTTTTTTGCACACACTGCGAGAGGGAAATGAGGACATAAGCTGAAATGCTGATTTAAGCCTTTTCATTGTTGAATATTCTGTTTGTAACCATACTTTTAGTCATGCTTGTTTTCCATCACAGAGAGCAGCAGATAGAGATTCCAGAAAGGCGATGGTCAAAGAAAAGAAGTTACATAATGAGAAAGAGGCTCTCATGGCTGCTATAAAGGTGATTAAACAACTCATTCCTTGATGAGGAGGAAATCTGTAAAAGGGTGCCTCTCAGACAAGTGTGTCACATTTTCTTGCAGGAACGGGGCATCAAACTCCGACAATCTGCAAAGCCTCGTCAGTCTGGTTCGGATGAAGACAAGGAAACTTCAGACACGTTAGCCAACTTGAGTCTGGACGGTCTCAACTCACATGAGGCAACAGGGGCTCAAGTCTTCCTGGACGAGCACGGCTCCCTGCACTGGCCTGTACTGTTTCTTTATCCTGAACATCAGCAGAGTGATTTCATCTCGGCTTTCAGTGAAAGCAGCAGGTAAACCATTAGAATTAAGCATGGTTGAACACATTACATCTTGGTGGCTGGTACTATTTAAAATAAGCATTATCCCTTAGAAAATAAACAGATGTGACAAAAAAATAAGATAAATCATTGTTAAGCTTTAATAATCTGATGCAGACCCATGGTTTGCCTACTTTATTTTATTTTACAGGGTGTCCCAAGCCAAAATTTGATACTGGATATCAGCAAAAAAAAAATGGATGACATCGACATGCATCTAAAATCTCCGATATTAGCACCGACGCAACCAGTCCTGCAGCACATTTATTTGTGCAAAGTTGGACAGCCAGTTAACAGCTAAATGTCCTCCAGCAAATGCTCAAGTTTGATATTTTCTTGTATTTTAGTGAAGTCATTTACAAAAACTAATCATAGGGTACTTGGAGCTAACACCTACACAACAGCTAAGCACATGATAGCACACAAAGCTAGAACATACATAGTAAGTGTCCTTAATTGAACAATTTTGCAGTCTAACACAACAATTTGTCAATATAAAGAAGTATAAAAAAATTATAGTTACATATAGTTACACATACAAAGTCTCTAGGGTAGTAATCTGTTAAAGTATCCATTAACAAACACGTCTGACTCATTCAAGGTTTTGCAACATGATCCTAGCTTAATTATTGTGGCCACATGGTGTTGATAAAAAAGCAAATAACACCCGACATCAAAACCATATATTTTTCTTCATGTTAGTGTTTGTCATACCTACCATTGTTCTATGAGTATCATATAAAATTATAAAAGTATGATACAAGCTGATATCATAGCGGCTTAATATTGGTATCAGCCTATAGTCAAGCCTCCAATATTAGTATTGTATTTTTTGTAGAAAAAAAAAAAAAAATATATATATATATATATATATATATATATATCTCGGCAAACCCGTATTTACTTAAAAAAAGTTTTTACAAAATCAATAATGTCTTTTTCTTGTGTTAGTTTTTCAGAGCACTTTGCTGTCATGTTTGGGGAAGAACTTCCACCTTGGGATGTTGACAGAAAATATCACCTGCAGAATTTGCAGGTTTGTGTCCTCTAATTCTTAACAGATTGATTTATAGCAGGGGTCTGCAACCCGCAGCTCCTTTGCCTCCTTGTGGCTCCCTCAGATTTTTTTCAACCCCAGAATGAGAAAAGTTTGCATTTTTAAAAAGAGTTCTATAATTTCTGATTGACTGTGAGGCTTCAGAGTTCTGTGGTGCAGAGATTGCAGCCTAATATTGAATATATGTAAAGAGCAAAATGTAAATTGATGAATGAAAACTAACCATTGAAAATAGTAGTAGTAGTAATATGAATACGTAAAATGGACAATAACAGAATACAAATTAAGAACCTAAGAAGAGTTTAAAATGATCAGTAAAAGCCTTATTAAAAACCTTTTAACCTTTTTTCAAAAAATGTCAACAGTCACTGCATTCCTAAGGCTTTCTGGTAGGCTGTTTTACAGGTGGGGGCCATAGTGGCTAAATGCCACCTCAACATTGTTCTTTTTCTTGGTGTTTTCTAAATATTGTTGGAAGTCAGAGGACTTCAGGATCCGGGATGGTCGATATGGTAAAAGCAGGTCAGATAGATAAAAGGCTCAAGTCTATTATTATTTAATAACTATCCATCCATCCATTTTCTACCGCTTATTCCCTTTCGGGGTCGCGGGGGGTGCTTGCGCCTATCTCAGCTACAATCGGGCGGAAGGCAGGGTACACCCTGGACAAGTCGCCACCTAATAACTAATAATAGAAAAAAAAAAATCAACCTTGAAGCGGACAGGGAGACAATGCAACAACTTCAAAAATGTTGTGGTTGTGTGTTATAACAATTGTAGATTTGTAATATTTTGGTAGCAAGACTAAAGAATGGGGCTTTTTAATAGTCCAAACAACAGGAAATAAAAGCATCAAGCTTTTATTTATATTCTGTTTCTTCGATTAATTGTTTATTGAGTTTAACTAGTAAGAAAAAAGTTTCTGCACGGCTGCTACAAAAGAGGGTACATGAGAGCTGTGGTGTGTGGGTGCTGTGATCTGTGTGACGGAAATAAGAGGACAATTGCTTTTTTTTGTAATGCACATGACAAGCGGTAGGAAATGCATGGATGTGTTAAAAGTGCAATTTCAGTGATGATGGCGTGTATTTATTAGATGTGTATGTAGGGCTGGCCTTTTTTTAATATCTCAATATTTTTAGGCCATGTCACAATACACAATATATATCTCGATATTATGCCTTATCCTTGAATGAACACTTGATGCATATAATCACACCAGTATGACAATTCTATGTGTCTACATTAAAACATTCTTGTTCATACTGCATTAATATATGCTAATTTTAAACTTTCATGCATAGAGGGAAATCACAACTAAGTCAATTTGCGTGGCGAAACCATCGTTTAAACGGCAACATATAATAATGATCAAAAACGCGCGAGAAACAAGAACTTTGTTTATGCGGTCACAGCACATAGGGCTGTGAGCACACCTGTTTCTATTAGCACACAAAAATTGCCACAATCAACCACGGACGCATTTCAGCTGTGCGTGTCAGCCTTCAATAATGAAAACAGGCGTTTAGGAAATAAAAAACAAGTAGCCCAAACGTAATAATTGGGGGTTAAACATGTATAATTCAACCTTAATCAAGCAAAGATGATTTATTTGATTACTTGATTAATCGTTTGGGATAGTTGATAGAACACTCGTTTACTAAAATATTCAATGGCTTAACATACTTCCTTGTGGTCTAGATAACATTTATGAGATATGCTTAGGAATAAATTCAGCGTAAATTGTAATCCGCTGTCTCATTTTGACCTACTTTCTGAGTTTATAAACGATTCGCGTGTGTAATTGTCCCTTTCGATTGCAATTGAAACCCTATACGGCCCACCCTTTCCGAATCAGAATCAGCTTTATTGTCATTACGCAGGGTAACGAGATTGAGGCCATCCCATACAGTGCGGTGTGTGCATGCAAGAGAATTTTTTTAAAACAATGTGTAAATATATAAAAATATTGATAAAAGTACCAGAATTTATCTTTTGAAATGTGAAGACGAACATTACCACTATTTTCTTTTTCAAACACAGTCAAAAATAAACCGTATATCAATTCACCGGATCAACTTTAGGCACACCTGCGCATTCTTGGATTAATACAAAGATATCCATCCATCTATTTTCTTCCGCTTATCCCATTTGGAGTCACGGGGGTTGCTGGTGCTTCATTTGGGAGGAAGCCGGAGTACATGGAGGGAACCCACGCAGTCACGGGGAGAACATGCAAACTCCAAACAGAAAGATCCCAAGCCCGGGGATCGAACCCAGGACCTTCGTATTGTGAGGCACATGCACTACCGTGCTGCCTTCACACACTACAAGTGGTATACATATACCTGACATTAGTGATAATTTCAGAGTTTTGTCAATAAATGATGGAAGCTACAAGGAGAGGAACATGGATAACAAAATTACATTGTGAAAACTATATTATTTAAAAAGCTGAAACATTCACCTATCTGTGTTATTGCCACAATTAAATAAAAATAATACTTAATCCTACCTTCTCTTCGGTTTTCTCAAAGCAAATGGTGTGGTGTCTTTTTCGTTGGAGGCTAGCAGCTAATCCAACTCTGCAGTTTCTAATGTAGACAAAACTGTCCCCTTTAAGATGTTGTAGACGAAGAAGGAAGTATACATTTTTTTAGACATCGGAGCAGTTGGCAGGACAAGAGAGGAGAAGGTATGTCACACAAGGCTGCAGGCATAGAGTACAGGCATACAGCATGTACTAGGAGGTCCACATAAGTATGCCACAAATGGACCACTGTTTGAAAAAAAACTGCGAAACCCAGCGTTCGGGGGCATAATAAACTGTGTGAAAGCTCACGTCCAAATGCACGAACCTTATGATTTCACGCTTTGGCATTGTTAAACACGAGTATCCAACATTGTAACAACATTTAAATCAGAAAAGAGGAAAATCATTACTTACAGAAAAATCATAAGAACAATCGGACAGTATTGCTATTGTGTTTTTCTTACTGACTGCAATGAGATTGTATGCTTTAGTGACCACCGTTGCTGTTTTAATAACCTAGGTAGTCCTTGAGTCATACCAAAGACTATGAAAAAAATGGGACCCATTGCCTCCCTGCTTGGCACCCAGCATCAAGGGCTGGAATTAGGGGTTAAATCCCCATAAGTGATTCCCAGGCGCGGCACCGCTGCTGCCCACTGCTGCCTTCACTTCCCAGGGGGTGAACAAGGGGATGAGTCAAATGCAGAGGACAAATTTCACAACACCTAGTGTGTGTGTGACAATCATTGGTACTTTAACTTTAACTTTTAACTTCGTAAGAAGGGTCCAGCTGCGGCCTGGATGATTTAGTCATGACACATAAACGGCCAATCAGCATTTTTAAATATGGAAAACCTCACCAGCACGTGAACACCCATTTGTGGCCACAGTTGGATAATATTGTAAACAGTGGAAATTTAAATATATTTGATTTGATTACTATTCATCTTTTTACCTCGTAGGTGTTCTTTGAGGATGAGGAGACAGAGGTGCTCTACAAACTTAACCCAGACACAACACTTTTGTGTGTGTTACAACATAAAAGGTAAACATGTCCAAAATGTTGCTCTCCGTAAGTATACAGACACACTTAATTTTAAATTCTCAAACTACTGATTCTACTAATGACTTATGCACATAACTTTGTGAAATTACTTATTCATATTAAACAATGTCTATATTAGTGCTTTGTATCTATTACTGTGTATGCTATCTATCCCAGTGGTTCTCAAATGGGGGTACGCGTACCCCTGGGGGTACTTGAAGATATGCCAAGGGGTACGTGAGATTTTCAAAAAATATTCTAAAAATAGCAACAATTTAAAAATCCTTTTATAAATATATTTATTGAATAATACTTCAACAAAATATGAATGTAAGTTCATAAACTGTGAAAATAAATGCAATATTCAGTGTTGACAGCTAGATTTTTTTGTGGACATGTTCCATAAATATTGAAAAATGTTTAGAATTAAGTTCATGAATCCAGATGGATCTCTATTACAATCCCCAAAGAGGGCACTTTAAGTTGATGATTACTTCTATGTGTAGAAATCTTTATTTATAATTAAATCACTTGTTTATTTTTCAACCAGTTTTTAGTTATTTTTTATCCTTTTTTCCAAATAGTTCAAGAAAGACCACTACAAATGAGCAATATTTTGCACTGTTATACAATATAATAAATCAGAAACTGATGACATAGTGCTGTATTTTACTTCTTTATCTCTTTTTATCAACCAAAATGCTTTGCTCTGATTAGGGGGTACTTGAATTAAAAAAATGTTCACAGGGGGTACATCACTGAAAAAAGTTTGAGAACCACTGATCTATCCTATCCTATCTGAAATAGTTTTTTTAATAATTTTGTCTCACCTTGCATGAAGAAACATTCCTTGCAGCAGTCACAGAATAGGCATAGAGTACATTGTCTTACCAAAATTCAGCCTAATAATAAATGGAATACTTACTTGACATTATTCATGATACATTGTTTTTGTTGCAGGTTTTTTGTCAAGGCGGGCACACCCAACTTCATCATTTTGGTGAATGGCTCATCATTCCGCAAGCAATATTTAACAGGGAGGAAAATACGCACTTTGTGAATTTAACCATATGATGAACATTTTTAATCAGACCAGTCACAGTTTTTAAATTAATTATGAATCATGATTGTTCATTCATCATCATATTCATTTGCATTTGTTTTTTAACAGCTCCAAAATAACACAGCTCAAACATACTACTCACCATAATATACATTTTGGACTTAAAGTCTTGTTTTCCGTTTTGTTTAATGTCCTTTCATGCTTTTATTTTGTATTGACCATTTTCTCTTTTAGACCATTGGCAGCAAATTTGCTCTGCACTGGTGATGACACAGCTGCATGGAATTAGTCATCAACGCTATTTAAATTGAGCTGAGGCGTTTCCTAATTACTAGGAATGTGTACCGAAAAGTAGGTTGGGAAATGGCATCGGTGGCAGCGTGCACACACGGTAGTAACAGGACTGAAAAATGAAATAACTATCGATGCTAAAACCAAGACACAAAGTCTGATGCTTTTTTTAAATGTTACTGTCCCTCTTAACAACAGCGGTCATCAGATCCACCACCGCACATCACATTACACCACACCGCTCATCACAACAACACATTTCCTTATACACCAATCACGGTTTAGGTGAACAAGTTGAATTACAAACATCGTAATTGTTGACTTCAACATCTTTAACAAGTGTGATGAGGGTTTAGTTAGACAATGATGAGCAGACTCAATGTGACGAAAAGACGGCAGGCAGGAAGTCGACCGTTTTATCTGAACATAGCCTCGTCTCTCTTCAAAACATAAAGAGCTCTATAGACCCCACAGCACACTCCCGGCCTTCATAATAAAATCCTGTCTGACAAAAGGGATTCGGTGGAAATAGCTTACATAAGAATTTTTTTGCACATTCACTGTGATAATCATTACAATATGTGGCGTTTTGTATTCTATTTGTTGAATTTATTAACATTATTTAAGTATTAAAATTACAATTCATTTTCAACATGCGTTACCACAAAATATTTTAAAATAAAAACCCGTGATTACATTTGTTTTTGGTATCAGTTCTGGCTTCGTTTCTGAAGTACCGATTTGGTTCTAATATCTGTATTAATGTAAAGGATACCCATCCGTACTGATCGCTGGATAGTTATGTGTCTTTGCTCTGCTATGTAAACCATGTTGACTTTTCTGTTCTCGATTGTTTTACCGTAACTTTTGGTGGATGCCTCCTGTTTCATCCTCCTATTTTTTTTCTCGGTTGACACCTCATTATGCACCTTAATTTAAGTTTCCACTGGGCGTTAATTGTGCTTTCATGTTTTTGTTAATGCATTTATGTTTGTAGTGAGCTTGCTTTTAGATTTTGTAAAGATTCTTTGACTGCACCTGCAAAAATGTAATCGCAGTCTGGCGCAATGCCCGGAAATAGCACGCTAACGTGATACCTTTTGTTTTGGTGAAACTGAAAGTCTTTGCAAATCAGTTTTTGTTTGACTGATTTGTCATTGTTCTGTTTGTAATGAAAATCATCTATATCCTTTGTACCTGTATGCAATACTTTGGCCAATCATAACAGGTGTGGTGTGGCGTGTCATAATGTGCATGCGATAAAATGTCCAAAAATATAATGTTTAAATTTACAGCTTTTTTTTTTTTGATAGTCTTCATTTTTTAGAAACATTTGAATAACCTAAAAAACAGTAGTCTAGTCTAGACTAGTCAGGGTCTCAGCAGCAAGTCCAAGCTTAAGACATTTTAAGACTTAACACCAAAATGAACAACATTTAAGAACCTTTTTAGATTCATACTGGCTACAATGTACAAGAACAGGAAGGAAAAAAGTGTATTTCCGATACAACAAGAGGAATAAATGCAAATTCTAAGTTGGGGGCCAATTTGATTCTGTGCATTAAGAAGAGGCCATATGTATCGTGATTTGGTTGCTATCAGACCGATCTCAATATTGGGTTGGGAAACCCCTAGTAATCATTACTTTAGTGCACAAGGGGCACTAAAAAGCATGAAAATAATATGCGGCAATAAAATTTGACAGAAAAATGTCATGTTTTCAATTGTCTTTTAGACTTTAATATTTGATCATGCAACACACTTTTTATTTACATTATCCCAAACATTTTATATTGTTAAAAAAAACTTTAATCTCTCCTTGTCAGCCTCATTTCAAAGCAAGGTTTGTAAGAAATGTATAATGCACCGGAAATTATAATCAAGGTGATTGACTATACATGAAAATTCATATACAGTACAGGCCAAAGTTTTGGACACCTTCTCATTCAATGCGTTTTCTTTATTTTGATGACTATTTACATTGTAGATTGTCACTGAAGGCATCAAAACTATGAATAAACATGTGGAGTTATGTACTTGAAAAAAAAAGGTGAAATAACTGAAAACATGTTTTATATTCTAGTTTCTTCAAAATAGCCACCATTTGCTTTGCACACTTTTGGCATTCTCTCGATGAGCTTCAAGAGGTAGTCACCTGAAATTGTCACTTCACAGGTGTCAAAGTTTTAAAAGTTAAAGTGCCAATGATTATCACACACACACTTGGTGTGGCGAAATTATTCTCTGCGTTTGACCCATCACCCTTGTTCACCCTCTGGGAGGTGAGGGGAGCAGTGGGCAGCAGCAGTGGCTGCGCCCGGTAGTCATTTTTGGTGATTTAACCCCCAATTCCAACCCTTGATGCCGAGTGCCAAGCAGGGAGGTAATGGGTTCCATTTTTATAGTCTTTGGTATGACTCGGCCGGTGTTTGAATTCATTACCTACCGATCTCAGGGTGGACACTCTAAACACTTGATGCCTTCAGTGACAATCTACAATGTAAATAGTCATGAAAATAAAGAAAACGCATTGAAATGAGAAGGTGTTTTCAAACTTTTGGCCTGTACTCTTTATTCACTGTTTCAAAGAGCAGCCACAACAGCCTTAGTGATCAGACTGATGTGTAGAAATATAACCTGGGTAATGTTAAATCAATGTAAATATTAGCAAATATTCATAAAAGTTCACATTTGCAGTTTTTTAATGGTGAGCAACATAAACAGGGGGTTGTGTTTGCATCATCATCATCATAGGAGCAGGCTGCTGGATGATCGTTTGATTGACGACGTTGACGACAGCCGTCGTTTTGTTTTGGTGTTTCAGCTCACGGTGCATCTGACACCAACTGCACCACAAGCAGAAACAGGAAACAAGAATGTCCTTACAGATCGACCCCTGTGGGGAGCGGGGGGTGAGTCATTAATGCCTTTTAAAAAACAACAACAATATAATGGATAATGCATCCTACCTTGATTTTGTATGTTTTCCGAATGGATGTCCTCATGGACAGTACTGCAGGAGGCACACAGGCTGGTATCCCAAAAGCTGCGCACACACCAGGGCTGATGATGTCACACAGTGGCAGGCATCGGTTCTCTCCATGTCGCCCTGAAACTGTGCAGGCCAGGCAGGGGCAGCACCAGAAACCATAGCAGCCTGAACGGCAGATAAACATTTTTAATGAGTGGTGTGAAACCGGTCTAAAGACGGGTCGAATGACGCTTTTGTTATATCTTACATGTGCTTGCGTTTTCGAAGCAATCGCAGACACCACTGTGCCAGGCTGTTAGAGGTGGGGAGTTCATTCTCTGGTTAATATGAACAAGGAAGAAAAAACAATATGCTTTACTTAACACATTACAGCAAATAAAAGAATGCCTCATATATTAATTACCAAAATGAGACTACAGGAAATCAATAATTAAGGAAAGAAAGGATGTACGTAAGTCTTTCTTGTCAGTGCAGTTTTGAATGAAAATATTGTGAGAAATTTGAGGCAGTTGTGACTAGACAGTATGCTATATAACAGGGGTGTCCAAATTTATTCCACCGAGGGCCGCATACTAAAAAATGAAAGAATGTACTGACGGGCCGTGCGTTTTCCACCTAGGCCTTCAGTGATGTCCGACTTCAATAACTACCTCTCAAAATACCATCATTTATGTCACCACCAGACCATTGCTGGAGAAATACAGGAACACATTTACCCTCTACTTCGCATTGAATCACTTCAACAGTGTACAAAATGGGTTATTTTCTGGCACATTTAAAAAACAAAACTACTCAGCAATTAAAACATATGAAAATTGTGAAAAACGTAAATATTTGAACTCCCAATTTGTAGCACCTACTTGACGCCGTATAAGCCAGTGGTGCTGCTCGTAGTCTGCTTATTCGAGTGGAAATTCAAGCATTTCATCGCCAGAACAGCTGAGTTAACTTGTGGGGTTGGCCGCCATCATCTCACAAGATGTAGTTTTTTAAAAAAATATCCTTCTTGAAAATGGCCTTGCAAATATATATCTGCCACCTAATCAACATTTTAGTACTTTAACTTGAACTTTGCCCGATTACATTGGTTCACTAATTACACAGAGAAGTACGGACTCTTATGCACTGTGATCCAACGATCAGCTGTTGCTCTCTGTCCCATTTGCGTGCACTGAGCTAGGGAAACCAGCTTTTGTCTATGCAGCTCCTGGTGCTTGAAACATGTTACAAAGAGACTGGAAGCTGAATGAATTTGTATCCTTAAACGCTTTTAAATCTACAAACCCCGTTTCCATATGAGTTGGGAAATTGTGTTAGATGTAAATAAAAACAATACGATGATTTGCAATTCCTTTTCAACCCATATTCAATTGAATGCACTACAAAGACAAAATATTTGATGTTCAAACTCATAAACGTTATTTTTTTTTTTTGCAAATAATAATTAACTTAGAATTTCATGGCTGCAACACGTGCCAAAGTATTTGGGAAAGGGCATGTTCACCACTGTGTTACATCACCTTTTCTTTCAACAACACTCAATAAACGTTTGGGAACTGAGGAAACTAATTGTTGAAGCTTTGAAAGTGGAATTCTTTCCTATTCTTGTTTTATGTAGAGCTTTAGTCGTTCAACAGTCCGGGGTCTCCGCTGTCGTATTTTACGCTTCATAATGCGCCACACATTTTCGATGGGAGACAGGTCTAGACTGCAGGCGGGCCAGGAAAGTGCCCGCACTCTTTTTTTACTATGAAGCCACGCTGTTGTAACACGTGGCTTGGCATTGTCTTGCTGATATAAACAGAGGCGTCCATGATAACGTTGGTTGGATAACAACATATGTTGTTCCAAAACCTGTATGGACCTTTCAGGATTAATGGTGCCTTCACAGATGTGTTAGTTACCCATGCTTTGGGCACTAATACACCCCCATACCATCACAGATGCTGGCTTTTGATCTTTGTGCTTATAACAATCCGGATGGTTATTTTCCTCTTTGTTCCGGAGGACACCACGTCCACAGTTTCCAAATATAATTTGAAATGTGGACTCGTCAGACCACAGAACAATTTTCCACTTTGCATCAGTCCATCTTAGATGAGCTCGGGCCCAGCGAAGCCGGCGGCGTTTCTGGGGGTTGTTGATAAATGGGTTTTGCTTTGCATAGTAGAGTTTTAACTTGCACTTACAGATGTAGCGACCAACTGTAGTTACTGACAGTGGTTTTATGAAGTGTTCCTGAGCCCATGTGGTGATATCCTTTACACACTGTCTGTTTTTGATGCAGTACCGCCTGAGGGATCAAAAGTCCTTAATATCATTGCTTATGTGCAGTGATTTCTCCAGATTCTCTGAACCTTTTGATGATTTTACTGACCGTAGATGGTTAAATCCCTAAATTCCTTGCTATAGCTCGCTTTAGAAATGTTGTTCTATAACTGTTCGACAATTTGTTTACAAATTGGTGACCCTCGCCCCATCCTTGTTTGTGAATTACTTAGCATTTCATGGAAGCTGCTTTTATACCCAATCATGGCACCCACCTGTTCCCAATTAGCCTGCACACCTGTGGGATGTTCCAAATAAGTGTTTATCAGTATTTATTGCCACCTTTTCCAACTTCTTAGTCACGTGTTGCTGGCATCAAATTCTAAAGTTAATGATTATTTGCAAAAAAAAAAAATGTGTTGTCTCAGTAGCATATTCAACTGAATATGGGTTGAAAATGATTTGCAAATCACTGTATTCTGTTTATATGGAAACAGGGTTTGTAAACTGAGAGCATTTGAAGGAGCCTCGGTTACCTGTAACTGTTTTACTTGATGTCCATCGTGTCATTTTATTGTGAAATGTGAATGTGATGTGTAACTTTGCTGCCTGTTGGCCAGGACTCCCTTGAAAAATAGATTTTTAATCTCACTGGGATTTTTACCTTGTTAAATAATAAATAAACAAATTATGGTGCCAGAAAACCACAAACATAATTCTCAGGGCTTTGATGAGTGTAAACACTTAAACTGCCATTAAACCGCTGAAATACAATGAATGTGATCTGGGGCAGTTTTATATCCATCCATCCATCCATTTTCTACCGCTTATTCCCTTTTGGGGTCGCGGGGGGCGCTGGCGCCTATCTCAGCTACAATCGGGCGGAAGGCGGGGTACACCCTGGACAAGTCGCCACCTCATCGCAAGGCCAACACAGATAGACAGACAACATTCACACTCACATTCACACTAGGGCCAATTTAGTGTTGCCAATCAACCTATCCCCAGGTGCATGTCTTTGGAGGTGGGAGGAAGCCGGAGTACCCGGAGGGAACCCACGCATTCACGGGGAGAACATGCAAACTCCACACAGGAAGATCCCGAGCCTGGATTTGAACCCAGGACTGCAGGAACTTCGTATTGTGAGGCAGACGCACTAACCCCTCTTCCACCGTGAAGCCGCAGTTTTATATAACAAAAATAAAATATTCCTCTCTGCAATTTAAATCTATTGCATATTTTGCATTTTCCAATGACAAAAAAGGCCACATAACAGTAAAATAACATACAAAATGTAAAATTTAACATCAGTATATAAATAGGAAGTAGTTAAAAGATGTTTAATCATTGACCGCACAACAATTTTTCATTGTTGAATTAAGACACTTGTGAGCAGATCCTTTTTAGATCCTAAGAGTGAGTGTCACACTTAAGGTTTATACAAATGCCAAAGTTCTTAAAACCATTTCAATGTATACGTGAGTATAAGCTATTTAAAAATATACATTTTATCAGTTATAGGTGACAAGGCAAATATTATTTTTATATTTGATTTACCTCATTAATCCTCAGGGGCAAAAAGTCAGACTTGTTTGTCCTTTCAGTAATTTATGTCTTTTTTGTTGTGTTCCTCACTTCTTTAATCATACATGATTTATTTTTCCCAGGAGGTTTTTATTTTATTTTAAATATGTCTGTTCAATCATTTGCCCGGTGTAGTCCAACAGGACATAAAGCCCTTTATTTTCACTTTTTTTGTTGTTTTTTTGCTCAAATCTCAACCTTCAGCCATAAACACCAATACCAAATAATGTTTTCTCAACCCGGATGAAATAATGTCACAGTTGTCAATTGGTAAAGATGAACACATTTAAACCGGTGACAACACCAAAACACCTAACATCAAAAGGGTCGTAATGTTCAATATTTTTGTTTAGGACTGGAGTTTATTCCAAAATTTGCGGAAAACAAAAACAAAACTGTAATCAAAATGTTTGTACGCTCTCAGAAAAACTTCAGGACTTTTATGTTGTGTTTGATTTGGAATTTATTTAATAAATAACCCAGAATTATTTTTATTTATGCAAAATAAAAGGTTTTCCCAGTAGAAATCCTCATAACATGTACCAGCATAATATATCGTATTATATGAAACACGCTGTTGTAGTGTAGCTCAGTGGTTAAAGACATTACGTTGTACAGCATAGGCACAAGAGTTTGTCTTGCTAAAAGCCAACATTTTTTTAATTTAATGCTGATTTGTGATGAAAATTACGAATCTTTATTTTTACCCATTTTTTAAACATTAATATCAAAGTTCCAATAATTAATGCCAGTAACAGTTAGTTAGCCTTGCAGACATGCTGTCAATAACTGTGTTAGCTTTAGGGTTGTCCTGATGCAGCCTTTTGTCTTCCGATACAATACCAGCAGGAATCACACATACTTTTATTTTGTAGAAATAAGAAAATGTTTGATCAGGTGAAATTAAACAAACCGAAAACCTGGGTAGAAATGAAAAACACTATGGATTATTAACCACCTGGAATGGACTTTAATTGCCATATTGGAACAAAAATACAAAAAAAAATCTGTCTAGAGCCGCAAAAAAAGTGTTATAATGAAGGCAACACATGATGTGTCTATATTAGCCTACTATCAAAATGACTAATATTGTGCATATAAAAATCTTTGTTGACCGAAATGTTAAAATGTAATATTTATTCTGCACATTTTTACAACATTGGAAAACATTACTAAAACAGAGGCTTTTCAGAGGGTGTGATAACTTGTGATAATTACTGGCTTAGAATGCCAAAAGTTAATGTGTGTGTTCAAGTTGAAGAAAACGGAAAGTACGGATAAAATGACCTCAAATATACCTAAAATAGGAGGCATAATGATGCAATATGTACATACAGCGAGCATAAAGGCCTACTGAAATGCCATCCATCCATTTTCTACCGCTTATTCCCTTTTGGGGTCGCGGGGGGCGCTGGCGCCTATCTCAGCTACAATCGGGCGGAAGGCGGCGTACACCCTATTTTGTTTTTGATGTTGGACTTATGTCTGATATCATTAGTGGTTTGGGACACCGCTAGTGAGCTTAAAAGAAGGTCAGTATGGATATAAACCTTATTCAGATCCACTATGGACTGGGCTCTCACACTTTTAACTAGAACCACTATGGACTGGACTCTCACACTATTAACTAAATCCACTATGGACTAGACTCACACTATTAACTAGAACCACTATGGACTGGACTCTCACACTATTATGTTTGATCCACTACGGACTGGACTCTCACACTATTAACAAGATCCACTATGGACTGGACTCTCATATTATTAATGAACTAAATCCCCTATGGACTGGACTCTCACACTAATATGTTAGACCCACTGTGGACTGGACTCTCATTATTAACTAGATCCACTATGGACTGGACTGTCAAACTATTGTGTTAGATCCACAATGGACTGGACTCTCACATCATTAACTAGATCCACTATGGGCTGGAATCTCACATCATTAACTAGATCCACTATGGACTGGAATCTCACACTATTAACTAGACCCACTATGGATTGGACTCACACTATTAACTAGATCCACTCTGGACTGGACTCTCACACAATTATGTTAGAGCGACTATGGACTGGACTGTCACACTATTAACTAGAACAACTGTGGACTGGACTCTCACACTATTAACTAAATCCACTATGGACTAGACTCCCACTATTAACCAGAACCACTATGGACTGGACTCTCACACTATTATGTTTGATCCACTACGGACTGGACTCTCACACTCTTAACTAGATCCACTATGGACTAGACTCTCACACTATTAACTAGATCCACTATGGACTGGACTCTCACATTATTAATGAACTAAATCCACTATGGACTGGATTCTCACACTAATATGTTAGACCCACTATGGACTGGACTCTCATTATTGACTAGATCCACTATAGACTGGACTGTCACACTATTATGTTGGATCCACAATGGACTGGACTCCCACATGATTAACTAGATTTACTATAGACTGTAATCTCACACCATTAACTCGAAGCACTATGGACTGGACTCTCACACTATTAACTAGATCCACTATGGATTGGACTCACACTATTAACTAGATCCACTCTGGACTGGACTCTCACACTATTATGTTAGAGTAACTGTGAACTGGACTCTCACACTCTTAACTAGATCCACTATGGACTGGACTCACACTATTGACTAGATTCACTATGGACTGGACTCTCACACTCTTATGTTAGATCCACTATGGACTGGACTCTCACACTATTAACTAGAACCCCTATGGACTGGACTTTCACACTAATAACTAGATCCACTATGGACTGGACTCACACTATTAACTAGATTCACTATGGACTGGACTCTCACACTCTTATGTTAGATCCACTATGGACTGGAGTTTCACAGTATTAACTAGAACCCCTATGGACTGGACTCTCAGACTAATAACTAGATCCAGTATGGACTGGACTGTCACACTATGGTTCCACATTTGCGGTCCTCTTCAAGGTTTCTCATTGTATCACATTGGGTTGAGTTTTTCCTTGCCCTGATGTGGGATCTGAGCCAAGGATGTGGTTGTGGCTTGTGCAACCCTTTGAGACACTTGTGATTTAGGACTATATAAGTGAACTTTGATTTATTTATTTTGGAGAGCCACCCTTTGGCCAAACCAAAAGACTCAACTTGCCAAATTTGGCCCCCAGGTCCCAATTTGGGCACCCCTGTTTTAGACAATAGCTGAAAATGATCTTCCCCAACTAAAAAAGACCAGCACTGTTTTTTAACTCTTCAAATAAGTATACATTATATTAATCTTTGTGTTTATCACAATGTTAGCAATTACAACCCAGGGTTTAAAAACACATTAAATATATATCATGCCTTATTGTGTGGATGAAAAACAAACAGATGGCGACACTAATGGTTATGTTTTTCCAGGGTCTATTTTAAGTGGACAGATTTTTTGAATTGGAGAATCTTACCTGATGCAGGTGGATGCGGTCGTGTTCCCGGTGAAACAGAAATTGTCGATGGAGAGCGCATTGTACGTTGGACTACCAAGGAAGAAAAAAATGCTGCCAAACCGGAATCCATGTGGATCTGGAAATGAAAGTAAGAGAAGGTAAACTTAAAGTTCACTGTAAATATGAACTAATAAGTCAAAGTCTGACCATTTTTAGGAGAGGATTTTTTTAAATTTATTGTCAAAATGTGATCAAATAAAAAGTGACCTAAAATGCCCACCAAGTATTGTTAAGTTAGTATGGCAGTGCATTATCATCCTTTTGTAATGCCTGCTATTATGAATCAAGCACATCTACAACCCACCAAACTGGAAAAACACTGTGGTTCACTTAAATATTTATTATTTTGATATCTCAGTTTTACAATGATTTGAAAGAATACAATGATTTGAAAATCCATCCATCCATCCATTTTCTACCGCTTATTCCATTTATGGGGTCGCGGGGGGCGCTGGCGCCTATCTCAGCTACAATCGGGCGGAAGGCAGGGTACACCCTGGACAAGTCGCCACCTCATCGCAGGGCCAACACAGATAGACAGACAACATTCACACTCACATTCACACACTAGGGCCAATTTAGTGTTGCCAATCAACCTATCCCCAGGTGCATGTCTTTGGAAGTGGGAGGAAGCCGGAGTACCCGGAGGGAACCCACGCATTCACGGGGAGAACATGCAAACTCCACACAGAAAGATCCCGAGCCTGGATTTGAACCCAGGACTGCAGGACCTTCGTATTGTGAGGCAGAAATCCTTTTCAACCTATTGAATAGACTGCAAAGACAAGATACTTAACGTTCGAACTGGTAAACCTTTATTTTTTTGCAAATATTAGCTCATTTGGAATTTGATGCCTGCAACATGTCTCAGAAAAGCTGGCACAAGTGGCAAAAATAGTGAGAAAGTTGAGGAATGCTCATGAAACAATTTTTTGGAACATCCTCCTCCTCACCCACAAAGCCCTCCACAACGAGGTCCCCTGCTATCTCACCAACCTTCTTCATCGTCATACCCATTCACGCAGCCGACCTCCTCTCCCCACCACTCAGAACCAAGCTCCGGACCTGGAGTGATAGAGCCTTCTCCATCGCTGCTCCCTCCCTCTGGAACTCTATCCCCAAACCTATCCGTGACTGCTCGGACCTTCCGACCTTCAAAGGCCTTCTCAGCACACAGCTCTTCGGATCTGCTTTTGACCAGTGATTATAAGGTGGCGACTTGTCCAAGGTGTAGACCGCCTTCTGCCCGAATGTAGCTGAGATAGGCTCCAGCATCCCCCGCGACCCCAAAAGGGACAAGCGGTATCAAATAGATGGATGGATAGTGTAATGGCCAGTGTTTTGTATTTTACTATGTACTGCTTTAATATTTCCTGTATTATGTATTATTACTTTGAACTGTTTTGTGTTTTTATTTTTATCCTGTTTGAGTACCCTGAAAAACACTATACCAAATCAAATGTATTTTTTTTTTAATTATTATTATCATCCCACAGCTGAACAGGCTAATTGGGAACAGGTGGGTGCCATGATTGGGTGTAAAAGCAGCTTCGATTAAATACTTGGTCATTCACAAACAAGGATGCGTGAGAAAATTGTCGAACAGTTTAAAAACATTTTTCACTGAGATATTGCAAGGAATTTAGGCATTTCACTACATACGGTCCCTTTATCCTCAAAAAGTTCAGAGAATCTGGGGAAATTACTGCACGTAAGCAGCGATGCCAGTGACCTTCGATCCCTCAGATGGTAGTGCATCAAAAAGTGACATCAGTGTGTAAAAGATATCACCACATGGGCTCAGGAACACTTCAGAGAATCACTGTCAATAACTACAGTTTGTCGCTATATCTGTAAGTGCAAGTTAAAACTCTACTATGCAAAGCGAAAGCCATTTATCAACAACACCCAGAAATGCCGCTGGCGTTGCTGGGCTCAAGCTCATCTAAGATGGACTGATGCAAAGTGGAAAAGTGTTCTGTGATCTGACGAGTCCACATTTCAAATTGTTTTTGAAAATGTGGACGTTGTGTCCTCCAGATCAGGGAGGAAAAGAAGCATCCGGATTGTTATTGGCGCAAGGTTCAAAAGCCAGCATCTGTGATGGTATGGGGGTGTATTAGTGCCCAACACATCTGTGAAGGCACCATTAATGCTGAAAGGTGCGACTACATACAGGTTTTGTAGCAACATATGTTGCCATCCAAGCAGTCTTTTTCATGGACGCTCCTATGCCAAGCCACGTGTTATAACAGCGTGGCTTCAAAGTAAAAGAGTGCGGGTACTTGACTGGCCTGCCTGTAGTCCAGACCTGTCTCCCATTTGAAATGTGAGTCGCTTTATGAAGCCTCACATACCACAACGGAGACCCGGACTGTTAAACAACTTAAGCTGTCAAGCAAGAATGGGAAATAATTCCACCTGAAAAGCTTCAAAAATTGGTCTCCTCAGTTCCCAAACGTTTACTGAGTGTTGTTAAAAGGAAAGGTCATGTAACACCGTGGTAAAAATGTCCCTGTGCAAACTTTTTTGCAATGCATTGCTGCCATAAAATTCCAAATTAATGATTATTTGCAAAAAAAAAAAAAAAACGTATCTCAGTTCGAACATTAGTTATCTTGTCTTTGTAGTATATTCAATTGAATATAAGTTGAAAAGGATTTGAAAATCATTGTATTCTGTTATTTATGATTCACACAACGTGCCATCTTCACTGCTTCAACTTCTTTTTTTTTTCCACTGTCCAGGTGAGAGGCATGATTTATAATCTAAAGTCAAAAACTATATGTATGTATATATATATATATATATATATATATATATATACATATATATATACTGTATATATATATATATATATATATATATATATACAGTATATATATATATATATATATACATATATATATATATATAAAGTAGTTTTTCGACATTAGTGCTTATTGTAACACCTACTCAGTGGCCTAGTGGTTAGAGTGTCCACCCTGAGATCGGTAGGTCGTGAGTTCGAATCCTGGCCGAGTCATACCAAAGACTATAATAATGGGACCTGTTACCCCCATCTTTGGCACTCAGCATTAATGGTTGCAATTGGGGGTTATATCACCAAAAATGATTCCCGAGTGCTGCCCACTCCTTCCCTTACCTCCCAGGAGGTGATCAAGGGTGATGGGTCAAATACAGAAAGTAATTTCGCCACATGTAGTATGTGTGTGACAATCATTGGTACTTTAACTTCAACTTTAATATTAGCGCTTGCACTTTGTTAATGTTAAGGCCAGGAGATGCAAATGGAGTATAGTTAGCAACTTTAAGAGCTGCATTGTAAGCCACTTCATACTTGCCGTATATTACGAACTAGAATGCATAAAAAAAGAAAAAACAAATGTTTTCTTGTCTTACACAGGGACTCTGAATAATAGGCAGAGTTCCAAAAAAAGAGCAGATCCCCTTTAAAAGATCTACAGTATGTAAGGGTTGGGCGAGTAACAGGATCAACTACTTGTTGACAAAATCACTCAGTCAACAGATTGAATTGTTGTCTCCACCTTAAAACACACGTTATCCTAAAAACACAATGTGTGTGACAGTGTCGCCCCTTAACTGACAAGTGACCGCCCAAATTGGTCATCCCTAGAACCAGTGTGAAATATTTCAAGATTGTAGTACTCAATTGTTTTTATGATTATAGTTTACAGCTAACCCAAAAAAAAAACTAATTCAATATGTCATAAAAGTAGAATCATTTCAGAGTTCAATATTGTAGTAACACACTGCATGTATTATCTTCACAAATGCGTAAGTAACCCATACCTTGGGCACTAATACACCCCCATACCATCACAGATGCTGGCTTTTCAACTTTGCGCCGATAACTATCCGGATGGTTCTTTTCCTCTTTGGTCCAGAGGACACGACGTCCACAGTTTCCTAAAACAATCTGAAATGTGGACTCGTCAGAAAACTTTTCCGCTTTGCATCAGTCCATCTTAGATGAGCTCGGGCCCAGCAAATCGGCGGCGTTTCTGGGTGTAGTTGATAAATGGCTTTCGCTCTGCATGGTAGAGCTTTAACTTGCACTTACAGAGGTAGCGACGAACTGTCGTTATTGACCCCATCTGGTGATATCCTTTACACACTGAGGTCGGTTTTTCATGCGGTACCTCCTGAGGGATCGAAGGTCCCTAATATCATCGCTTATGTGCAGTGATTTCTCCAGATACTCTGAACCTTTGGATGATATTACGGTCCGTAGATGGTGAAATCCCTAAATTCCTTGCAATAGCTCATTAAGAAATGTTGTTCTTAAACTGTTTGACAATTTGCTCACACATTTGTTCACAAAGTGGTGATCCTCCCCCCTCCCTTGTTTGTGAATGACTGAGCATTTCATGGAAGCTGCTTTTATACCCAATCATGGCACCCACATGTTCTCAATAAGCCTTTTCACCTGTGGGACTTTTCAAATAAGTGATGAGTATTCCTCAACTTTCTCAGTCTTTTTTGGCACTTGTGCCAGCTTTTTTGAAACATGTTGCAGGCATCAAATTCCAAAATTGCAAAAAATAACCACGTTTTCCAGTTCGAACTTTAATAATCTTGCCTTTTGAGTCCATTCAATTGAATATAAGTTGCAAATTATTTGCAAATCATTGTATTTTGTTTTTATTTACGATTTAAAGGACATGCCAACTCTACTGGTTTTGGGATAAGAGACACTTTTTGCTGTGTGCACTTTCACATGACTGTTGTACCGATCCAACTTAAGCACTGGTGATGTTTGACTCCATTTCAGCAATCAACAAGAGTCTGGCAGTCACATAACCACAGTCAAACCACGGACTGTAGAAAGTGACATGATAATAGCACAACTTTTCAATGTTTAGTTACACACAAGAAAAAAGAACATTATATCAAGCGCTGTCATCTGTGTTAGTAGAAATGTTCTAATTTTAGCCGACAAGAATTCCACTCGAGAAAGCATGTTGCGATAAGTTGTAGATGTTTTTTTTTTTTTTTTCATGTTTTGGATGACACTATGCAAACATTAGTCATCAAAATGTCATAAGTAAATGTGCATCAGGAGGATGTGTTAAAAAAAAAAAAGTTGATCCTGGACTAGGCTCTTATGGGAGGGAAGGGGCTCAGTTGTGGCCCAGGAAAAAAAAAAAAAACTTGCTAGCCATGATAAGAACATACACACATGTTACGACATGGAAATCGCAATTAATTCATTATAAGCAGGGCAGATACGGAGAGGGAGGGAGTGCGACCGCCTTTGCCTTGAGCCAAGAAAAATTTAAATACTATTTCTTATTCAAGTAATTTGGAAGGACTTCTTTTTCTGTGTCAGTAGAAATGTTCCCATTTCACCCTACAAGAATTCCACTACCTATAAGAGAAAAATATGTTTTTTTAAATGGTTTAACATGCTAACATTAGTTTATCCATATTACATTGTTTTCACATGAAATTCTAATCTGGCTGTGAGCAGGCTACAGTATAAACACATTGTGTTGTAAGCTACACAAGTTGTATTTATATCGGGGGTCATCAGAGTCACCCAACTCTTCTAAAGTTTTCCGTGTCATTGCAGCAACTATCTTTTCAATCGGGGTGCAGGGTGTCCGTTTTGGCCACGCACATCTACCTGTATCTTCTTCTTCACCTTCTTCCTGTCCCGACCATTTCTTTTTTTATTTCAGCCTGTGCTCAGTTCTCGGAGACACGGCAATGTCGGGCTGACAATCTCTCTGGCGTTTGCTCGAAACATGATAGAGAAGCACCCGCTACTCATTTGTGACAGGGAATAGCTTAAGTACACGGTTACTTTTAATATGAGTTGCGTATTTGTAAGGGGGCGTGCTCGAAGCATGCTCCTGCGATCATTTCCAAGATGATTGCGATCAAAAAAAAAGAAATTTACTTGGATTTGTGCGCCCGAGCACACATCTGAATTTTTTTCTTGCGTACATAGTTTTACGGATTTGAATGTACGTCCATTTTTTGAAGGAAATCCACCCAACGTTTGTTCCATGAGGCCTCTGGCTTTTCTCCCTTTACAAAAAAAACATATCTGATTGCATTAGTTGGGACTTCCCGCAGGCTGGATTCTGGACCCTGGTGGGTTGGATCTTGGGTTGTGACGGTACACAAACATTTCAGTTCGGTACGTACCTCGGTTTAGAGGTCACGGTTCGGTTCATTTTCGGTACAGTAAGAAAACAACAAAATATACATTTTTTGGTTATTTATTTACCAAATTTGTAAACAATGGCATAACATACATATACACACAGGGTCCATTGCCAGGGTTAATGTGGTCAACATATATGAAATAAAAACTAAATAAGATAAGGCTCAGAATGGTTTCTTAACAAAACCTTCCTACATATAAATTGCTTTTTTGATTGATTTATTGAGACTTTTATCTGTAGATTGCACAGTTCAGTGCATATTCCGTACAATTTACCACCAAATGGTAACACCACAATAAGTTTTTCAACTTGTTTAAGTCAGGGTCCACGTTAATCAACATTAAACTGCCTCAAGTTGTTGCTCAGATTAGATAAAATGACAAAACTTTTCTTCTACATATAAAAAGTGCAACATTAAAGGCCTACTGAAATGAGATTTTCTTATTTAAACGGGAATAGCAGGTCCATTCTATGTGTCATACTTGATCATTTCGCGATATTACCATATTTTTGCTGAAAGGATTTAGTAGAGAACATCGACGATAAAGTTTGCAACTTTTGGTCGCTAATAAAAAAGCCTTGCCTTTACCGGAAGTAGCAGACGATGTGCGCATGACGTCACGGGTTGTGTAGCTCCTCACATCCTCACATTGTTTACAATTATGGCCAGCAGCAGCGAGAGCGATTCGGACCGAGAAAGTGACGATTTCCCCATTAATTTGAGCGAGAATGAAAGATTTGTGGATGAGGAAAGTGAGAGTGAAGGACTAGGAAAATTAAAAAAATACTAGACAGCAAAGCGATTCAGATGTTATTAGACAAATTTACTAGGATAAATCTGGAAAATCTCTTATCTGCTTATTGTGTTACTAGGGTTTTAGTGAGATTATATAGTCGTACCTGTACAACCTGAAAGTCGGAGGGGTGGGGCACGGGTGTGGTGACCGCCAGTATCTCCGAGGTAAGCCACGTTTCTCGACGAGGCGAAGGCAGCTGGGGGGGCCGGGCTGAGATTTTCTTTTCCCCCCCTCCTTCACGGTGGAAGCACCCGACGGTCAGGGGCGGCCGGTGGGAGGAGGCAAGAGAGTCCGCAGCTGCCTCTTTGACAGGCACAGGAGGAACGATGCAAGCTCTCCGCTCATGTCTACGGTAAGAGCCGACTTATTACCACCATGTTCTCACCGAAACCTGCCGGTTGACATGTGGTAGGGAACCATGTTCGCTTGACCGCTCTGTTCCATAGTAAAGCTTCACCGTCATCTGTTGGGAATGTAAACAAGGAAACACCGGCTGTGTTTGTGTTGCTAAAGGCGGCCGCAATCAGGGGTGGGTAGTAACGCGCTACATTTACTCCGTTACATTTACTTGAGTAACTTTTGGGATAAATTGTACTTCTACGAGTAGTTTTTATGCAACATACTTTTACTTTTACTTGAGTATATTTATAGAGAAGAAACGCTACTTTTACTCCGTTCCATTTATCTACATTCAGCTCGCTACTCGCTACTTTTTTTTTATCGATCTATTGTTTTGGTTAATGACAGAGCTTCAAAGTAGAATCTACGCCTGCCTGCGTTTCACCAATCACATGCAGTCAGTGGTGACGTTGGACCAATCAAACAGAGCCAGGCGGTCACATGACCGTGATACGTAAAACCCGACTTAAACATGTTGACAAACTTATTCGGGTGTTACCATTTAGTGGTCAATTGTACGGAATATGTACTGTACTGCGCAATCTACTCATAAAAGTTTCAATCAATCAATCAAAAGTGTAAAGGAAAAAATACACTTTTTATTTCAACCGTACTTCCCGTCAAAAGCCTAAAGACTGATCGCACAGTTCCTGTCTTCACAATAAAAGCGCCACTCCATCGCGCCTGCGTTAACAAAATAAGAGTCCCCGAAAGCCAGAGCAAACAAGCGAGCAAGCTAAGGAGTTTGCCGCCAATGTATTTCCTGTAAAGTGTATAAAAACGAATATGGAAGCTGGATAGATAAGATGCCAAAAACCAACGACTTTCATGTGGTATTAAACAGAAAAGAGGAACTTTTTTTCTCCTCCATTTGAAAACGTGAATGTCTGATTCCAATCAATGCAAGTCATCAGAATCAGGTAATACACCAACTTATATTATTGTCTTCATGAAAGATAAGAATCTATATCTTAAACATGCATGCATATTCATTAAAACACCTTCAACATGTGAACAAAAACGGCAAAATAAATCAATATAAATTAAATACTGTATATATAAATGTATGCATATATATATGTATATATGATATGTGTTTGTATAAATGATATGTGTGTGTGTATGTATATGTATATATGAGGTAGATCACTTCGACTTGGTCATTTACTAAGTAATTGATAAACGTTAAACTTATTGGGGTGTTACCATTTAGTGGTCAATTGTACAGAATATGTACTATACTGTGCAATCTACTAATACAAGTTTTAATCAATCAATCAAATCAATGAATGCCTACTGAGGCTATGGTGCTGTTAAGTTATTGTGGCTCAATGTGCCATTTTTTTAAATTTTATTTTAATGTACTATTATTTAATATATAATATTGTTTTATTTGCTTAAGAGATATTCCTGGCTCTGAATTTGCTCATTGCTATTTTTATGTTTTTGTGCATTATTTGTTGCCGTAATCAGGTTACTCATCAGTTACTCAGTACTTGAGTAGTTTTTTCACAACATACTTTTTACTTTTACTCAAGTAAATATTTGGGTGACTACTTCTTACTTTTACTTGAGTAATACATCTCTAAAGTAACAATACTCTTACTTGAGTACAATTTCTGGCAACTTTACCCACCTCTGGCCGCAATACACGGCTTCCCACCTACAGCTTTCTTCTTTGACGTTGCCATTATTAATTGAACAAATTGCAAAAGATTCAGCAACACAGAAGTCCATAATACTCTAGAATTATGCGATGAAAAGAGACGACTTATAGCTGTGAACGCTGCTGGAACAAAATGTCCTCTACAATGCGTGGCGTCACGCGCACGCATCATCATACCGCGACGTTTTAGCATTATACTTCCGAGCGAAATTTAAAATTGCAATTTAGTAAACTAAACCGGCCGTATTGGCATTTGTTGCAATGTTAAGATTTCATCATTGATATATAAACTATCAGACTGCGTGGTCGGTAGTAGTGGGTTTCAGTAGGCCTTTAAACAGTTTCAAGTCAACTCAGCCTCAGATTAACTTTTCAGAGCTCTGGAGACCCACTGCCGGGTAGAGTGAAGGGTGTTGCCCCCAAGAATACATCAGCCCTGGAGGAGTGTCTCCCCTGCGGTCCTCGACTACAGTCTGTGAGCTGGAAGCAGGAAAGGTGCAACACATGTTTGACGTGTTGTCAGAAGCAACTGCTGAACAATATCGGCAAACCTCCGTCCTCCATTGTTGTATCGTGCAGCCAAAGTGTTCCCAAATAGGAGATCTTAACGAGGCAGGAGGGTCTTCCAGCTCTGGCTTTTACATGTTGTCCTAGCCCGGTCGCTGCTAGCATGTGTACCCGTTCGGTACACCTCCGAACTGAACAGAAACCCCCGTACCGAAACGGTTCAAAACAAATACTAGTACATGTACCGTTACACCCCTGGTTGGATCTGGCCTGCATGCCGTAGTTTGGGGACCCTTGCGCTACACTTTGACATGTTTGAGGCATTTTAATTGTGCAGACAATTAACATCGATAGAAAATGTATAGGTGGCTGGATATTTCTGATGGATTTCACAACTTTAAGGAGATCTTCAAGGAAGTAAACAAGGTAGTAATGGTTCACATACTCTCAATATTCAATGATTTATCGTTTGTATTTCATATTGTGGCGGCAGGCAATCTTATGTGTGCGCAATGCCCACATATTAGCGGAGAGTCCTAATTGGCAGGCACAAATCCGGGCGACGGGAATTATTTTTTGATTGATGATAACCGATGATGAGCAGCCAGGTTCCAGACGACCTCGGTCCTTCACGAAACGTGAGTCATTTTAGTTACAATATATTTCTTTGCACGAGCGTGTTTAAAGTGCCTGCCATCGCATGAACTGGCGCATTCATCTGTTTTCAACCTTTTTTCAGTCCCACCACCTTTTGTTATTCCGCTGTGGTTGTAGTTCTACACAGTCCAGGTCATTTACTTGTTGTACAAATACTCTTAATTGCACATTGTTTTTTAAATTGTTCCGTTGCCAGCAATGTAAAGAGGGGATTTGAATTAGGACCTAATGTTTAAATTAAAGGCCTACTGAAATGAGATTTTCTTATTTAAACGGGGATAGCAGGTCTATTCTATGTGTCATACTTGATCATTTCGCGATATGTCCATATTTTTGCTGAGAGGATTTAGTAGAGAACATCGACGATAAAGTTCACAACTTTTGGTGCTGATAAAAAAGCCTCACCTTTACCGGAAGTCGCAGACGATGACGTCACAAGGGTGAGGGCACCTCTCGTCCTCCAGCAACAAGAGCTATTCAGACCGAGAAAACGACAATTTCCCCATTAATTTGAGCGTGGATGAAGATATTGATAGGAAAGGACCAGAAAAAAATAAAATAAAAAGCGACAGCTGCGGGTGGCGGCAGTGTGAGCGTCCATCCATCCATCCAGGGGAAACCAGGACGAAAACCACACTGTTCCTCCTGAATCCGAGGTTCGACTATCCGGCGTAGCCTCCTCTCCAGTACACCTGAATAAACCTTACCGGGAAGGCTGAGGAGTGTGATCCCACAATAGTTGGAACACACCCTCCGGTCGCCCTTCTTAAAGAGAGAAACCACCACCCCGGTCTGCCAATCCAGAGGTACCGCCCCCGATGTCCACGCGATGCTGCAGAGTCTTGTCAACCCCACAGCATCCAGAGCCTTAAGGAACTCCGGGCGGACCTCATCCACCCCTGGGGCCTTGCCACCGAGGAGCTTTTTAACAACCTCAGCGACCTCAGCCCCAGAAATAGGAGAGTCCACCACAGATTCCCCAGGCACTGCTTCCTCATAGGAATACGTGTTGGTGGGATTGAGGAGGTCTTCGAAGTATTCCTTCCACCTGTCCACAACATCTGCAGTCGAGGTCAGCAGAACACCATCCGCACCATACACGGTGTTGATAGTGCACTGCTTCCCCTTCCTGAGGCGGCGGACGGTGGTCCAGAATCGCTTCGAAGCCGTCCGGAGGTCGTTTTCCATGGCTTCCCCGAACTCCTCCCATGTCCGAGTTTTTGCCTCAGCGACCGCTGAAGCTGCACACCGCTTGGCCTGTCGGTACCTGTGAGCGTTTCAGATGTAATTAGACACATTTACTAGGATACTTCTGGAAGATCCCTTATCTGCTAATTGTTTTAATAGTGTTTTAGTGAGATTGTAAAGACATACCTCGAGGTCGGATGGCTGCAGTGAACACGCAGTGTCTCAGAGAGAAGCCGAGGACCCAAGCTCACAGCTGCCTTTTAAACAGCTACTGCAGGAGGACGAACAATTCAATGATGTCTCCGGTAAGATATATATCACAATCTTCCCATCCAAAAACATGCTGGTTGACGTGAGGAACATGTTCGCTTGACCGCTCTGTGTTAAAAACAAAGAAATACCGGCTGTGTCTCGGTGCTAAAGACAGCTTTAATACACCACTTTCCACCAACAGCATTGTTCTTTATAGTCTCTATTATTAATTGAACAAATTGCAAAAGATTCAGTAACACAGATGTCCAAATCCCTGTGTAATTATGCGATGAAAAGAGACGACTTTTAGCCGTAACTGGTTCTGAGCTAATATTTCCTGACAATCCGTGACGTCACACGTACGCGTCATCCTTCCGCGACGTTTTCAACAGGATACCTCGCGGGAAATTAAAAATTGCAATTTAGTAAACTAAAAAGGCCGTATTGGCATGTGTTGCAATGTTAATATTTCATCATTGATATATAAACTATCAGACTGCGTGGTCGGTAGTAGTGGGTTCCAGTAGGCCTTTAAAAAAGAAGTATATGTTACAATTTTACTTTATTTAGGAGGAAATTTGACATACTGTATTTGTATTCTGTTGCAAGTTGTAATAGCTCAATGCTTTGCAATATTGTTTAATGTTAGCAATTGTCTTACAAGAAGATTCACGGTACACTTGGTGGTGGTAACCGTGGTGCTGCTCTCAGGTTGAAGGTCATAATTATAAAAATACAGTTATTGATTCATCTTACAGTCAGTGGTTTATATGGTTATACCGATACCGGTATTAGTATAGTACTGCGATACTACTGAATCATATACGGTACTATACCGTCTCTAAAATGTACCGGTCCACCGCTCCCCCGTCGTCGTCAGGTTATTGTTTGTTTTACGAGCAGATAAGCATGTTCGGCAGCGCACAATCACAGAGTACTTACAAGCAGACACAGTATGTGGACAGAAAACTAACGATAAAGTTGAAGTTATAACACTGAAACGCTCTTAGGAAGAGGTACTTTAAGACATGGCTAGCGGCTAGAGTCCAGCCGCAGTCGGGAGTGTTTTAGCTACTTCTAAATCACTAATCCTCGCCTCCATGGCGACAAATAAAGTAAGCTTCTTACAAGTATCATCCCTGCAGGACGAGGAATAGCTAAACTTGTTTCACTACACACCATAGCTCACCTGCGTCACAATGTAAACAAACACCACTGGTGGATCTACACCTAACATCCACTGTAATGATACCAAGTACAGGAGCGTATTTAGTCGATACTACTATGATTACATCAATATTTTTAGCATCACAAAATCTGTTTTTTGTTTTTTTTAAATGTATATTATGTTTAGTAACTCAGGAAATATGTCCCTGGACACATGAGGACTTTAAATATGACCAATGTATGATCCTGTAATGACATGTTGAAAGAAAAAGTAAGCAGATATTAACAGTAAATGATCAATTAGATTATTAATTAATTCTCTACCACTTGTCCTTAATAATGTTGACAAAATAATAAAATGATAAATGACACAATATATGTTACTGCATACATCAGCAGACTCATTAAGATCATTTGTTTTAGGGGTGTGGGGAAAAAATCGATTCGAATACGAATCGAATCGTTTACGTTGTGAGATTCCGAATCTATTCTTATTTTTAAAAAATCGATTTTTTTTTTTTTTTAATCAATCCAACAAACCACTACACAGCAATACCATAACAATGCAATCCAATTCCAAAACCAAACCCAGCAACACTCAGAACTGCAATAAACAGAGCAATTGAGGAGACACAAACACAACACAGAACAAACCGAAAGTAGTGAAACAAAAATTAATATTATCAACAACAGTATCAATATTAGTTATAATTTCAGCATAGAAGTGATTAAAAATCCCTCATTGACATTATTAGACTTTTATAAAAAAAAAATTTAAAAAAAGGTTCACAGTGGCTTACACTTGCGTCGCATCTCATAAGCTTGACAACACACTGTGTCCAATATTTTCACAAAGATAAAATGTCATATTTTTGGTTTGTTTAATAGTTAAAACAAATTTACATTATTGCAATCAGTTGATAAAACATTGTCTTTTACAATTGTAAAAGCTTTTTTTTTTTTTTTTAATCTACTACTCTACTAGCACATCAGCAGACTGGGGTAGATCCTACTGAAATCCTATGTATTGAATTAATACAGAATCCTTTTGAATCGGAAAAATATCGTTTTTGAATCGAGAATCGAATCGAAAAAATCGAAATATTATCAAATCGTGACCCCAAGAATCGATATTGAATCGAATCGTGGGACACCCAAAGATTCACATCCCTAATTTGTTTGTTTACTTTCTAATAAAAGACAAGTTGTCTTGTATGTTCACTATTTTATTTAAGGACAAACTTGCAATGAGAAACAAATGTTAAATGTACCGTAACAATTTTTTTGTTGAAATAACACCATGAATGCAACTTTTTGTGGTCTCTTTTATTTAGAAAAGTATCAAAATACATTTCGGGACAACACTAGTGGGTTAAGACTCTCTTGTTTTTTGAAAAACAGTTATTAATTGCTTCTGATTGGCCCTAGTGTGTGAATGTGAGTGTGAATGTTGTTGGTCTATCTGCGTTGGCCCTGCGATGAGGTGGCGACTTGTCCAGGGTGTACCCCGCCTTCCGCCCGATTGTAGCTGAGATAGGCGCCAGCGCCCCCCGCGACCCCGAAAGGGAATAAGCGGTAGGAAATGGATGGATGGATGTTCTGAACTTTAATGAAGGTTCCTTGAATGCATCACAATGATGTGCTATGAGATGCAAGAGTTAAACAAACATAACTTTGTCTGATGCTGCCGTAGATATAGATCTATATCTACATTCATACATATTTTTACCTTTGTTTGATCATCTTATCCCTTGATGAGCTTCCTGCGTTGCGATGGATATGTAATCAAACTCTCACCAGACACATTTTACCTTTGGTCTTGTAGGTATATTTATTCTATCGACAGTAATGTAACCTTGCTGCCACTCTCCACATGGAATAACTCAAGACACGGAAACGGTAGCATAGGTGTCAGATAACAGAGAGGTAAACACTGCCCTATAATGGACACGCTGGGTATGGGCGTACAACAGTACCACACTTAACACCCCCACTCGCTCTTAGCTTATTGTGGTACATTATATTTGATAGAAAATAAAACACATTTTGGCTTTTCTTGAAATTGAAGTGCCAAACAAATACTGAGCAAACTTCTTCAGTTGTTGCTTAGTGGCTGGTTTTGTCATTAAGTCAGCAATCATGTTGTCAGTAGGACAATAATCCAAACATATTCTCCCACCAGTCACAGTTTCACGTATGAAATTATATTTGATAGCAATATGTTTGCACCTTTGTCGGTTCACTGGATTTCTAGCTAGTGCAATAGCTCCCTGGTTGTCATCATAAACCTTGGTTTGTGCATACTAACACTTATCAATACCCTTGAGTAACTGTTGCAAATACATACACTCCTGTACGGTTATGTATTCTGCCTCGTAGGTAGACAGTGCAACTGTCGGTTGCTTTCGACTCTTCCATGAAATGAGTGCACTTTTCTCACTTAAACTGGCACAGTACCCTGTGTTGCTGCGTCTGTCTGTGACCTCAGATGCCCAGTCAGCATCACTGTGGACTATTAGACCAAGTTCACCTGTGTCTTCCTTTTTAAAACATAACCCACGGTCTGTTGTACCTTTAAGATACCTGAACATGTGATTTGCAGTGTTCCAATGTTCCTCACTTGGCTTAGC
This sequence comes from Nerophis ophidion, assembly GCF_033978795.1. Classification (NCBI taxonomy): domain Eukaryota; kingdom Metazoa; phylum Chordata; class Actinopteri; order Syngnathiformes; family Syngnathidae; genus Nerophis; species Nerophis ophidion. The sequence goes on along the minus strand of NC_084632.1, from coordinate 32,602,739 downwards.
AAAATGCTGGGAAGGTTTACTAAACAAATAACTTAAATCTGGTCTAGTGCAAGTAGCCAAATAGATCAAATGTCCCACTGCCTCTCAATAGATCCTTGGTTCTTCAATGTTTACAGCATTTTCTGTGTATTTGAGTTTTGACTCGCCTGGGGTCTCTCTGGCCTTACAATCCTGCATCCCAAATCTGAAGAGGATTTTGTTCACATACCTGTGTTGTGACATTGTGACTTGGTCCTCTGACTGTTTAAAATCTATCCAGAGAAAACTGTTTATTCCCCCAGGGCTTTCATTTTAAATCTTTCAGTGAGCATCACTCTGACATGTTTCACAACCTCCCCATTGTTAGCAGCAATTATCAGATCATCAACCCACACAATCCAATTCATTTTTCCATTTTCTTTTTCCCTTGTGTATTGGCAGTTATCAGCAAGATTTTGATCAAAACCGTGCTCAGTGAGATATGCATGCAACAGAGAATTCCAGTTTCGACCCGACTGCTTGAGACCATATAAGGACTTCTGTAATTTGCATACAAGCTTCTCTCCGGTTTTTGACTTTTTCTCATAACCTTCAGGTTGTTCGAGGTAGACCTCACAGACAATTGGTGTGTGTAGGTATTAGAGATGCGCGGTTTGCGGTCTCATCCGCAGAGTCCACGGATAAACCGGGGGTCGGGCGGTTGACATGGCGAATAAATAGATTTTAAATAAATTTGGGCGGGTGGCGGTTGAACCATTCGGGAATATTTAATATACATATTAAGGGATGGGCAACCTTTTTTACTCAAAAAGCCATTTTGACCCGTGTCTCAAATTAAAGAAGACAATGACCCCATGCGTCGGTAAGGTGGGCAGGGTTGCGGGCGCGGGGGTGTAAAATATAGTCAGGAATAGTCATGGATGCAAAGGATTCTGGGTATTTGTTGTGTTGCGTTTATGTTGTGTTACTGTGAGGATGTTCTTCAGAAATGTGTTTGTCATTCTTGTTTGGTGTGGCTTCACAGTGTGGCGCGTATTAGTAAGAGTGTTAAAATTGTTTATATCACAACCATCAGTGTACTCTGTGTCACCCAGTATGCCTTGCAGTCGTGTACGTGTATTTGCGGAAGCTGCATACAACATAGTACTGGACTCACAAGAGGTTTGTACATGTTGTAGAAGGCGTCAAAGGCATTGGCCTCATAGCACGCCCTTATTCTCGTTAACTGGATGAGCACCAGCAAATATTTGCGAGAATGGTTGTGGCTCCCATTGTTATCTTTACTCTGTGAAACGGGTCAAAATAGTTCTTTGAGTGGTAAAGGTTGCCGACCCCTGATATATAACAACGGGCGGTTGTGGTTTTGTTAAAATATTGGTGCGGGTGGATGACGACTTTAGTGATACGGTTGCAGATGATATAATTGCCTATCCGCGCATCTCTAGTAGGTATGCGGTTTTCACATCCGTTTGATGTAAAAATAGATCTTCCTGCACTGTTTTTTGCATGACTACTCTGGCAGTTGTCATGTCAGCAGTTGGCGAGAATGTTTCCTCATAATCGATGCCTTGTTTTTGGATATAACCTTTCGCAACAAATCTTGCTTTGAATGACTGCATTTCGTCATTCATAGCACTTATCCACTGCCGTGACATGGTTGATCGTGTGGCATCCTGGTAATTTTGTGGTATGTCGCAAACTGCTCTATAACATGAGTCTACACTAGTTACCAGCCTGTCTGCTGTGTCTTCCATGTCATATTTCTGTAGGCGCACAGGCCTTCCCCTTACTCGAGGTGGGCTCTATCTTCCGTGACTCCCAGCGATAGACCGTTCACCTTCAGTCTCAGAAACAGAAACATCATCTTGAACACTTAGACCTGATGCATTTCCCATTTTTTTCATTATCATTTTCCTCATTGTCAAGGACCCTGGGGTGTACCTGTCTGTCCTGATACTCAGTATGCGGTCCATGTGTTTGTGTTTCTTTTTCGTTGACTGTCTTGTTTGTGAATTTCACCAGCCTGTTCAAACTGTGTGGCGAAATTATTCTCTGCATTTACCCATCACCCTTGATCAGCCCATGGGAGGTGAGGGGAGCAGTGGGCAGCAGCGGTGCCCCGCCCGGGAATCATTTATGGTGATTTAACCCCCAATTCCAACCCTTGATGCTGAGTGCCCCGCAGGGAGGCAATGGGTCCCATTTTTGTAGTCTTTGGTATAACTCGGCCGGGATTTGAACTCACGACCTACCGATCTCAGGGCGGACACTCTAACCACTAAGCCACTGAGTAGATCTACTGTATGGGCCTACTGTATTTTAATGTTGGTCATTATGGCGGAGTGCTATTTTGGGGTTGGTACTTGATGAAAAACGTTAGAGAACCGACTGTGATAAACCTAAAGTACTTTTACAACTTCTACTTTTTAATGTTTAGAGTGGGCTACTATACACAAAGTCTCAGAGAAAACACATATAATTATATTTCCCAGACATTATAACACAAGTGTTGCAGAAAATATAATTTATTTCTCGACATGCCCAAAATGTTGACGTGGTGACTCATACTACAGTATGTGTCAGGCTTTCCCCTGACAGTTTGTCTGTGTTTTAGTTTTTTCCTCTGCATTTGTCGGTTTCCTCTGTGTTTGGTGTCTCCTGTCTTTAGTTCCTGTCTAGTGCTCTTATTTTGTCAGCTTCCTGTCTTGTTCCCTGAGTGCTGTGTTCCTCCTCAGCTGTGGCTGATTGGCACCCGTTGCCAATCAGCCTGCTCCTTTTTGTACCTGCTTTGTCTTGTGTCAGTTGCTGGATCATTGTATTGTCGTTGCCACATATCACTCTTGTCGTGCTACCTGTCGTTTTGTTACAGCTACTACCTGTCATTCTACATTTTGTCCTGGTCGTCGTAGCGGTAAGCTGTTTCTAATAGCATTAGGTATTTCCAGTTTTTCTGTTTGCTATCCACTAGCTTCCATGCTAAAGTTCCTTTTTGTTTTCTAGCTTCCAGTGCTAGCTCCCTTAGTTTGTTATTCTGCCGACGTGCGTGCTTTTTCTTTGTTGTTGTTTAGTTTTAATTAAATAATGTTTTCATATTCTATGCCTGCCTCCGTCTCTGCGTCTTGGGGTTCGTCAACAACAAATAACTCTGACAGTATGTGTTGTAACAATACAACATTTTCACTTTACTGTAAGTTCCATCCATCCATCCATCATCTTCCGCTTATCCGAGGTCGGGTCGCGGGGGCAACAGCCTAAGCAGGGAAACCCAGACTTCCCTCTCCCCAGCCACTTCGTCTAGCTCTTCCCGGGGGATCCCGAGGCGTTCCCAGGCCAGCTGGGAGACATAGTCTTCCCAACGTGTCCTGGGTCTTCCCCGTGGCCTCCTACGGGAGGCGTTTGGGTGGCATCCTGACCAGATGCCCGAACCACCTCATCTGGCTCCTCTCGATGTGGAGGAGCAGCGGCTTTACTTTGAGCTCCTCCAGGATGGCAGAGCTTCTCACCTTATGTCTAAGTTGTTGCTGTAAGTTGAAGCATTAAAACATGTGTACAAATACTGTATTGGTACAGGTTTCATTTGAACATTCATTGGAAAAATAAAAGAGAGTAGACATTGTCTCTCAGCTTAAGGTCTCCGTTGTGCTTGAGTGGATAAAAGGTGCACAACTGGCTGAGCTGCATTCTCCCACTCCACTTACAGTGCATCCGGAAAGTAATCACACATTTTGTTATGTTACAGCCTAATTCCAAAATGGAATAAGTTCCTTTTTATACCCAAAAGTCTACAGACAATAGCCCGTACGTAATGTTAGTGTGAAAATGTTTTTTTGTTTGTTTTTCTAACTTTGCAAATTATTAAAAAAATAAATAAATGAAAGATGACATGTACATAGGTGTTCACAGCCTTTGCTCAATACTTTGTTGATGCACATTTGGCAGTAATAACAGCCTCAATTATTTTTAAATACGATGCCATAAGCTTGGCTCACCAATTTATGGGCAGTTTCGGCCATTCCTCTTTGCCCATTCCTCTTGCATTCATGTGTGTGTGTGTGTGTGTGTGTATGTGTGTGTGTGTGTGTGTGTGTGCGTGTGAGAAAAGCTGTAGATATTATGTGACTGGGCAGGCACGTCAAGGCATTCTGTACTTCTCCCTATGTCCGTGTACACAGCGGCGTTTTAAAAAGTCACAAATTTTACTTTTTGAAACTGACACCGATAATTTCCGATATTACGATTTTACATTTTTGCTGTTGGAATCTTTTTTTTTCAGGTGTGTTGTGTATATGAACACATATTTTGAAGGTGACTTGAATTAGTCACATGGCCAGAGACATGTAGCAGGGAGTTTAAAGGCCTACTGAAATGAGATTTTCTTATCTAAACGGGGATAGCAGGTCCATTGTCATACTTGATCATTTTGCAATATTGCCATATTTTTGCTGAAAGGATTTAGTAGAGAACATCCACAATGAAGTTTGCAACTTTCGGTGCTAAGAGAAAAGCCCTGCCTCTACCGGAAGTCGCAGACGATGACGTCACAAATGTGGATGCTTCTCACATATTCACATTGATTTTAATGGGAGCCTCCAACAAAAAGTGCTATTCGGACCGAGAAAACGACAATTTCCCCATTAATTTGAGCGAGGATGAAAGATTCGTGTTTGAGAATATTTATAGCGACGAACTAGGAAAAAAAAGCGATTGCATTGGGACGGATTCCGATGTTTTTAGAGACATTTACCAGGATAATTCGGGGAAATCCCTTATCTTTCTATTGAGTTACTCGTGTTTTAATGAGTTAAATAGTACCTGATAGTGGGAGGTGTGTGTCCACGGGTGTCTTGATGTGCAGTGTCTCAGGGAAGTCGACGGCAGCTATGGACGGCACAAGCTCAGCTTTTCTCCGGTAAGAAGCGACTTTTTACCACAATTTTCTAACCGAAACCTGCTGGTTGACAAGTGGTCGGGATCAATGTTCGCTTGACCACGCTCTGGTCCATAGTAAAGTTTCACCTCCAGGAATTTTAAACAAGGAATCACCGTGTGTTTGTCTGGCTAAAGGCTAAAGCTTCCGAGCTCCATCTTTCTACTGTGACTTCTCCAATATTAATTGAACAAATTGCAAAAGATTCAGCAACACAGTTCTCCAAAATACTGTGTAATTATGCCGTTAAAGCAGACGACTTTGAGCTGTGTGTGTGCGCAGCGCTCATACTTCCTAAAAACCTGTGACGTCTTGCGTACACGTCATCATTACACGACGTTTTCAAAACGAAACTTCCGGGAAATTAAAAATTGTAATTTAGTAAACTAAAAAGGCCGTATTGGCATGTGTTGCAATGTTAATATTTCATCATTGATATATAAACTATCAGACTGCGTGGTGGGTAGTAGTGGGTTTCAGTAGGCCTTTTAGTACGGGGAACCCTCCTTCATGCCTAATTTCTAACTAATTTAGTTTTCTTCAGGCTTTGTTTCTTAAGGTGTGTCATCCCCTACAATTACATTCAGTAAACCACAAAAGATTTTGTCTTTTGAACCCGGTGACAAGGTAAACATTTTAAGACCCAGCTTCCTTGAGAGCCTTGATGATGCATTCTCTTGGTGTTGTTTTTTTGTCAAGGCAGGCACACCAAGCTCCATCATTTTGGTGAACAGCTCAACCTTCTGCATGGAATATTAGACAAGAAAGAAACATTTAACATTGTAAAGGTATAAGTAAAAAAAATAACTCTTTGATAAAGAAAATACACCAACAACAAATGCCCACTGTAATTAACACTGGTTCTATGAAATATATATATATAAAATAGAGAGCAATATGCATTACACAGTTAATTATCTTTTTCAGTTCTGTGAATAAGCCCTTTTCCAACTACCCGGGTAGATTTAGTTCTTCAGGAACCTTTCGGAGTTCCTTCCTGCTCGGTGGGATTTTTGGACGGTACCAGAAACCTTTTCGGGGGTGGGCAGTGCTGTCGAACGCTGACTGGTTAAACACAGCTGGGGGCGTGCCTAAAACTACTCTTTCAAACCCACGACCGCCATCAGAATATGCTTGACTATTTGTTTATTTCTTATTCCTTGTGTATTTCTATTACAACAAACTTGACAATGGAGTGAAAGAAGACGAAAATAAGCTTTTGAAGCGCAGGAACTTTTGTGGGGCATTTTTGTGCTGAAGAGCGCTGATCAGTGGGACTATTTTGGAGAGTCTTTATTCAGCCAAAGTTTTTAAGCTATATCAGAATCAATATCACAAATAATTAAATAATCTCCAAAGGGAAATAAAAATGTTCAGTACAATCCCATTCAAGAGCAGACAAACAGAACAGGATCGCTGACGGGTCTGCCTACTTCCGGCACCCCTTACAAAAAAGGTGAGAAACAGGTAAATGCTGGGGAAAGGGGTCAGGGGTCTAAGCCTAGGCCCCTAGAGAGGGAGTCCAGATTGAGGCCAAGGGAAAAAAACTCATATCCATAGCACACATAAACGTATGTAAGAAGGAAATATTAAAGAACACAAAAGACATTAAAAGAGAGGAGCACATGCAACCAGCCACTTGTACACAGCCACAAAAGTAAAACAAATAAAAAATTGTGGTGGCCTTTGCGGTGTTCCACGCATTTGTCTGCTGGGGTGGGGGGGAGCTTGGCCAGAGACAGGAGCAGACCCAACAAAGCAACCAAGAGAGCCAACTCCACCCTCGGCCACCCACTAACTCTCAGCCAGTGTCCAGTCTGCATAGTAAATGAGTGAAGATATGGCTAAGGAAACCGAGGTGTCCGATACCTGCGTCAATACGCTATATGCTTTTTGATGTTATTCATTTTTTTGTTTTTTATTATTTATTTTGTTTTAACCATTAGTTATTTACAAACTTCATTTTGATGCGCAAAGCTACGAGAAGTGGACGCACTCTTTTAAACGTATTTACGTAGGAGTATGAAGCCAAACTCAAAGCAACAACCTCAGCTGCAACTACTCTGACTTTGTTCAGAATCAGAATCAGAAATACTTTATTAATCCCCGAGGGGAAATGAACATTTTCAGCCCGATCCCATTCAAGAGCAGACAAACATTACAGGGAGACAGTACAAGATCGCTGACGGGTGTGCTAACTTCCAGCACCCCCTTGCAAAAAAAGGTGAGAAATGTGGATAAATGTGACAAAAAAGGAGGCAGCCCACGAGCGGAACGAAGGTGAATGACATCAAACCTTAACCATCCATCCATCCATCATCTTCCGCTTATCCGAGGTCGGGTCGCTGGGGCAACAGCCTAAGCAGGGAAGCCCAGACTTCCCTATCTCCAGCCACTTCGTCTAGCTCTTTCCGGGGGATCCCGAGGCGTTCCCAGGCCAGCCGGGAGACATAGTCTTCCCAACGTGTCCTGGGTCTTCCCCGTGGCCTCCTACCGGTTGGACGTGCCCTAAACACCTCCCTAGGGAGGCGTTCGGGTGGCATCCTGACCAGATGCCAGAACCACCTCATCTGGCTCCTCTCGATGTGAAGGAGCAGCGGCTTTACTTTGAGTTCCTCCCGGATGGCAGAGCTTCTCACCCTATCTCTAAGGGAGAGCCCCGCCACACGGCGGAGGAAACTCATTTCGGCCGCTTGTACCCGTGTTCTTATCCTTTCGGTCATGACCCAAAGCTCATGACCATAGGTGAGGATGGGAACGTAGATCGACCGGTAAATTGAGAGCTTTGCCTTCCGGCTCAGCTCCTTCTTCACCACGACGGATCGGTACAACGTCCGCATTACTGAAGACGCCGCACCGATCCTTAACTATTTACTCGATTAAATGTAGTAAAAAGGGACACTCCTTTTGTGTAGATAGTAGCCTCAACCAGAGTGGACAGAATGCTAATGTTAACAAGCTAACACTAAAGCCCATGTGTTTGTATTGTCTGTGTGAAATAAACACTGACATTTATTATTTATATATTGTTGTTTACAGATGAAATTGACCAAAAGGAATCGACTGACCCTTATGTGGTCTCCATTTACCGAGAGGAGGACTTTCTGACTGTTGGACATCGCCGACAAAAGCCTGACTTTTTATGAACGGGTCAGTACACTTTATTTTATAAATCATATCATTATGTATGTCATTGCTTTGTATTTCATTTACTTACACTTTAGTAAAGTAAATCTGACCTAATATTGTCTGTTTATTTACATGGTATCAGTGTAGAAATATACTAAACCAGTCCTCTATACGTCATCCGCCTGATTTGTATATACATACTTCTCGGAACTGTGATATGCGGTGGAAACACAAACCACTTAAAGTCAAACTTAAAGTGTTTACAAAGTACAAAGAAGAAACATTTTGAATTTATTTCATCCATCCATTCATTTTCAAAATAATCTTACTCATCTCACAATATGAAATGTAACTTACTTCACCGAGTATTAACTATTTATTTTTAATGTGATTTCTTATGGAGTATATTGTGAATAAATTGAGAACAGGAAGTGAACAAAAGTTTTAGCAACTTTTATGTAAAGGAAAAGGGGTATGATTAAATAAGCTCTGCTTCTTCCGACTCCTTTTTGAACATGTTGAAAACAGAAACTGGAAATTGGGATGTATCATGTTGTATGCTTGCATGTTCGAAATAAACTCAAACTCAACTCAATACTTCTACAGGAACTTATAGTTCCAGGAACTAGAGCAGGGGTGTCAAACTCAAATACAGAGTAGGCCAAAATTTAAAACTAAACAAAGCCACGGGCCAAGGTTGAACAAATTAACCTTTTAATAGGGACCCACACAAGTTTTGCATTGAAAATTAAACAAGCAACGCTTATGTTGCTTTATAGTCACATACAAAATCGAGTTTCAAATTATAATAATGAGTAAAAAATATCAATGGCATATCAAATAAAAAGTAAATAAAATTTGGGGGAGTGGGGTTTGGTGGTAGCAGGGGTGTATATTGTAGCGTCACGGAAGAGTTAGTGCTGCTGGGTATTTCTTCTGTTGAGTTTATGTTGTGCTACGGTGCGGATCTTCTCGCGAAATGTGTTTGTCATTCTTGTTTGGTGAGGCTTCACAGTGTGGCGCATATTTGTAAAAGTGTTAAAGTTGCTTATACGGCCACCTTCAGTGTAACCCTTATGGCTGTTGATCAAGTATGCATTGCATTCACTTGTGTGTGTTAAAGCAGCATATATTATGTGACTAGACCGGCACGTTGTTTGTATGGCGGAAAAGCGGACGTGATGATAAGCTGTAGAGGACGCTAAAGGCAGTGCCTTCAAGGCACGCCCCCAATATTGTTGTCCGGGTGGAAATCAGGAGGAATTCAGAAAAATGATTGCCCCGGGAGATTTTCGGGAGGGGCGCTGAACTTTGGGAGTCTCCCGGGAAAATCGTGAGGGTTGGCAAGTATGAGTATAAGCGGTGAATTAAGTGTTACAGAGGCATCGCCGCTGTATAATACCGCGGGCCAGAGTTTGACACCCATAAACTAGATGTTCATGAGCTTTTGGTGGAAAGGTATTGCTTTTTTTTTGATACATCCTGTAATCAGCTCTTGCAAAGATATACAGGGCATAAATTTAGTAAAATTCAGAATTTTTCCATCATCGATAATTACCATAGGCCTCGAGAAAGCGCATGTGATATTTTGCAATGCATTGTGGGGGCTGGGTAGCCATTGTTGCTGGACAAAGTTTGTGTTTACATGGCTGTACTCAATCAGCTGTATTGTGAGAGAGCGCAACAAACTGAATAAAAAAGAAGTAAAATTGGTGGAATTGATCCAAATGAGCGAGTCCAATAGACGAGATTTGAGCACGGTGCTGAACTCGGCCGTCAACAGAGTCAGTTTGTATACTGGCCAAATAGTTCGCAATGCAAAATCGGTAAAGGATCACGGACAAACCGACTTTGACCTTGGAAGTTTACATCAGAGAGAGAAGACTGTCGGCATTTCAGAGGTAAGTCAACAAGACTTGTCACAGTGTGGGGTCTCCTGGAGAAATTAGTTTCAAACTAACTATATTTCAAGTCTCAAATACACTGTGCATTAAAGGCCTACTGAAACCCACTACTACCCACCACGCAGTCTGATAGTTTATATATCAATGAAGAAATATTAACATTGCAACACATGCCAATACGGCCTTTTTAGTTTACTAAATTACAATTTAAAATTTCCCCCGGAGTTTCCTGTTGAAAACGTCGCGGAATGATGACGCGTGTTTGTGACGTTATTGGTTGGAGGGGGAAATTTTAGCCCAGCACCACTTACGGCTAAAAGCCGTCTCTTTTCATCGCGCAATTACACAGTATTTTGGACATCTGTGTTGCTGAATCTTTTGCAATTTGTTCAATTAATACCGGAGACTATAAATAAGAATGCTGTTGGTGGAAAGCGGTGGATTGCAGCTGCCTTTTGCACCGAAACACAGCCGGTGTTTCTTTGTTTGTTGTGAAGCTTTAACACAGAGCGGTCAAGCGAACATGTTTCTCTACGTCAACTAGCAAGTTATTGGATGGGGAAATTGTGATATTAAGTCGGCTCTTACCGGAGACTTGAGCGGATTACGCGACCTCATCCTGCAGCTCAAAAAGGCAGCTGTGATCTTGGCTCCTTGGCTTCTCTCAGAGACACTGGTGTTCACCGCAGCCATATGAATTTCAAGTATGACTTTATAATCTCACTAAAATAGTATTAATACTATTAGCAGATAAGGGATTTTCCAGGATTATTTTAGTAAATGTGTCTAATTACATCTGAAACGCTCCCACTGCCGCCGTCTGGAGCCGTCGCTTTTCCTTTTTTTTTGTGCTTCACTCTAACTTTCCTCATCCACAAATCTTTCATCCTCACTCAAATTAATGGGGAAATCGTCGCTTTCTCGGTCCGAATTGCTCTTACTACTGGTGGCTGACATTATAAGCAATGTGAGGATGTGAGGATCCCTCACACCGGTGACGTCACGCGCACATCGTCTGCTACTTCCGGTACAGGCAAGGCTTTTTTATTAGCGACCAAAAGTTGCGAACTTTATCGTGGATGTTCTCTACTAAATCATTTCAGCAAAAATATGGCAATATCACGAAATGATCAAGTATGACACATAGAAAGGACCTGCTATCCCCGTTTAAATAAGAAAATCTAATTTCAGTAGGCCTTTAATGTGGGAAACATTTAAAGCAGGAGTAGGGAACCTATGGGTCTCGAGCCAGATGTGGCTCTTTTGATGACTGCATCTGGCTATCGGATCAATCTTAGCTGACATTAGTGAATACGGTATGTAATTAATAATTCCGCTCGTAATCACATTGTTAAATATACCACAATATAAAACATTCTCATGCATGTTAATCCATCCGTCTGTTTTCTACCACACCTGTTCAAGAAGTCGCATTAATGCTAAGAAGTATTGTATTTATTATTGATTAGCTTCAGAATAACAATGTCATTAAAAAGAATAAGAGACTTAGTGTACCCTAAAAATGCTGGTCTTACTTAAAAATGCACGCATTTAGTTGTATTTAGTGTTAAAAAAATATGATATGGCTCTCACGGAAATACATTTTAAAATATTTGGCTTTCATGTCTCTCTCAGCCAAGAAGGTTCCCGACCCCTGATTTAAAGTCTTCTCAGTTATTGATCGATGAACAGGAGTATGTTTTTTTTCCCCAAATACCAATCGTTGTTTTTAACCCGCAGCTAGGTTAGCTTAGCTAAAGCTAACAGCCTACTCTGTACACTGCTGTTGGAATTGTAATTTTCCTGAAGGAACTCTCCTGAAAGAATCAATAAAGTACCTTCTATCTATCTATCATCCATCCATCCATCCATCCATCCATCCATCTACTGTGTGTGCAACAGAACAAAACCGGCTTTGATTCAAACTTACCAGCGTGAACACACCAGCCTGCAGCAGGTGATGGCGTTAAAATTCATGTTTGATCATCTTATGGCTGCTTTCCAGACTATTCATCATCTCCTTATTAGCTCACTCACCCAACTTCTTTGGCTTTGCTTCTACTTTGACATTGAGAAAATGTATAGTTTTTTTTTCTTGACACGATCATGACAGCCATTGTGACATTTAATGATGTCGCAGCATTCGCTTTATGTTTTGAACTTGTTAAAGAAAAGAAAATAACTTTACGACTTTAGCCTCGGGACCCATATCAGCAAAGACCTCACCTGGGTTTACAACACCCAACAAACAATAAAGAAAGCCCTGCAGCGACTGTACTTCCTAAGATGGCTGAGAAAATTTGGCATGACACGTTAGATTTAATCACGACAACTCACAGGGAGGTTAAAAACCTCTATTATTGAGGTATTCTCGGGTGTGTTTTCAGAACAGCCCGGTCCTGTTTCCACAGCGTCAAGGCCATTCGAGGGAGTCAAATCGTAGATTAGGATGTTTGTTTTCCGCGAGCAGACAAAAAACAATGACTTCTCTGATCTATTCGTCCATGCTGGGTGCTCTCAAATTCAATTCAAGTCGAAAAGATTTTTTTCAATTGCATCGAGAGTCCAGCTGATCATATCCATGCCTGATGTTTGAATTTGAGGAGAGCGCAAAGAAAGAGGCTTCAAAAAGTTCAGACAAGACAAAAACAAAGGGAGCAAGCTGGGAGAAGAGGGAGCGGAAAAACCGCCCTCACCAGAGGCCAGACAGAGAGAATATGACAATAAACAATCTTGAATCATGTAAATAAGCTTTTCAGAGGCCGGCATGAACCACAATGCATTGCGTGTCCACGTCCCACTTTTGAGACCAATACAATTCTACAAAAGCACAGGGGTTAGTTAATTGTCTCAGTCATTAACTTCATAGGGGCCCTGCGATGAGGTGGCGACTTGTCCAGGGTGTATCCTGCCTTCCGCCCGATTGTAGCTGAGATAGGCACCAGCACCCCCCACTACCCCAAAGAGAATAAGCGGTAGAAAATGGATCGATGAATTAACTTAATAGACAGGTGGGCTTACCACTTGGGCAATGTCTCACTGGTGAACGACTTAAAACTCAGGTGGGCTTTGCACAGCTGCCATTTCTTCCTGATGACCAACATAATTGACATCTGCGCTTTGCATTTGTGCAAAGTCCTTCTGGTGACCTACATAATACCCAGGTGGGCTTTGCTCCATCACAGGAGCAGGTTGATGGATAACAGTTTGGTGAACATTAACATTGACGACAGGTGTTGTTTGTTCTTTAACTTCTTGATGCATCTGACACCAGCTGCACCACATGCAGAAACAGGAAACAATAATGTCCTTACAGAGTGACCCCTGTGAGGGGGAAAAATGCATTTGAGTCGTCAATGCATTTATTTAGAACACGGCTGCAATCTTCACGCGTCACACCTTGATATTGTAGTTTTTTCGAATGGATGTTCTCAAGGACAAGGCTGCAGGAGGCACAAACATTGGGATCCCACAAGCTTGCAGGATGGCAGGGCTGAGGATGTCACACAGCGGTAGACACGTGTTCTCTCCATATTTTGCTGAAATTGAGCAAGCCATGCAGGGGCAGCACCAGAATCCATAGCAGCCTGAACGACACGTGGAGACAAATTATTATCAGTGTGAAGCAGAGCCAATTTTGTCATTGAGGGGTGTTGTTGTCTCTTACATGTATGTGTATCCTGAAGGCAATCACAGAGACCACTATTCCAGTCTTTGAGAGGGAGAGAGGCCATGTTCGCAACTTGAACAAGAACAAAAGTGACATTAATATAAAGTGTCTTGCCCAAGGACACAACGGTAGTGACTATGATAGTGGTAGCTGTAAATGTTATCACGAATGTGCATTTTACTGCACTACATCCATACTTGCAGCATGTACATTACAGTTGTTGTTTTTTTAGGATTATATAGGCAAAATAGATCATATCTCCATTACAAAGTTTAGAATGCACAGAAAAGGAAGAGATGTGTGTTCTTATGTCACACAAGGATTGTGGCTGATGGGCAAAATTCCCCACAGAATGTGCAATTTTCATTTAAAAACAAGCCATACTTGTATAGTTAAGTAACGAATGAATGTACACAAATATTAGCATCTGCAGTTATTTGAATTGCATAGAGATTTATTAGTAGTAGAAATAAACCTTTTAATAATGATCTAAAGGGGAACTGCACTTTTTTAATTGTCTTCCATTTTATTCAGTCATACACAATCCTTGCATAAGATAAGAACACATGTTTTTCTTGGGGGGGCAATGTGGCGCGGTTGGGAGAGTGGCTGTGCCCGCAACCTGAGGGTTCCTGGTTCCATCCCCACCCTCTACCTACCTTGTCATGTTTGTTGTGACTTTGGGCAAGACACTTCACCCTTGCTCCTGATGGGTCGTGGTTAGAGCCTTGCATGGCAGCTCCCGACATTAGTGGGTGAATGTGGAAATAGTGTCAAAGCGCTTTGAGTACCTTGAAGGTAGAAAAGCGCTATACAAGTATAACCCATTTACCATTTAATATTGTTACAATCACAATTTTCAAAAACAGCTAAGAGTTTGTATGTTTTCCTTGTGACTGCGTGGGTTCCCTCCGGGTACTCCGGCTTCCTCCCACCTTCAAAGACATGCACCTGGGGATAGGTTGATTGGCAACACTAAATTGTCCCTAGTGCAGTGTTTTTCAACCACTGTGTGCCGTGGGAGATGATATAATTTCACCTATTTGGGTTAATAATATTTTTTGCAAACCAGTAATTATAGTCTGCAAATGATGTGTTGTTGTTGTTGAGTGTAGGTGCTGTCTTGAGCTTGGCAGAGTACCCGTGTAATACTCTTCCATATCAGTAGGTGGCAGCCGGTAGCTAATTGCTTTGTCGAAAACTGGGGGAATCAGCGTGCAGGTAAAATAGGTGTGCAATGCTTAAACCAAAAATGAACAAAAGATGAGCGCCCCTATGGCATTGAAGCTTAGGGAAGGCTATGCAGAACAATACTAAAACTAAATTGGCCACAAATTAAAAACAGAATGCTGGACGACAGCAAAGACTTACGGTGGAGCAAAGACAATGTACATCAGAACATGACATGACCAATCAACAATGTCCTCACAAAGAAGGATTTAAAAGAACTGAAATATTCTTAATTGCTAAAACAAAGTAGATGCGGGAAATATCGCTCAAAGGAAGACATGGAACTGATACAGGAAAATACCAAAAGAAGAGAAAAATCCACCAAAATAGGAACGCAAGACAAGAAGTAAACTATACACACAGGAAAAAAGCAAAAAAGTGAAAATAAGTAAGGGGTTTGATGTGACAGGTGGTGACAGTACACCTACTTTGAGACCAGCGCTACAGTGATGCATGCTTGGTTATGCTTTAAAGTCATATCCAACAACTGCGACAATGACTTTTTATTGTCAACTGGGGTATTTTTAAAAAAATATTTCTGCTGGTAGTGTGCCTCTGCATTTTTTCAACACAAAAAATGTGCCTTGGCTCAAAAAAGGTTGAAAAACACTGCCCTAGTGTGTGAATGTGAGTGTGAATGTTGTCTGTCTATCTGTGTTGGCCCTGCGATGAGGTGGCGACTTGTCCAGGGTGTACCCCTCCTTCCGACCGAATGCAGCAGAGATAGGCTCCAGCACCCCCCGCAACCCTGAAAGGGACAGGCGGTAGAAAATAGATGGATGGATGTTAAAAGGAGATGTAAAAGACGATGCATTAAAATAGAACTGTACTTTTTAGAGGGAAAGGTTTTAATATCATTTACAAAAAAAATCGCAACAACACACTTCTTTCTCATTTCCTTGCGTTTTAAATAGGAAAAAGTTGCTAGCAAGCGGCGGTTAACAATGCAGGTAATGGGGAGGGATCTATCCCGCCTATGAAAAAAAGGCCAACAATATTCCATTTACATGCCGTGACGATTTTAACCACGCTATATTGGCATTGTTTTTGTAAAACCTAATGTTGAGGAATTACTTTTGGTAACACAGAGATTTGCTTACAAAGACACTCACACTAGCAACAGGTAAGCTTGGGGTTGCTAACCGGCTCTTGAAAAACGGGTTCATCTCCGTATTTAGAAACCCATGTACACATTCCGTATTGAGTTAAACTTAAAGGCCTACTGATATGAGATGTTCTTCTTCAAACGGGGATAGCAGGTCCATTCTATGTGTCATACTTGATCATTTTGTGATATTGCCATATTTTTGCTGAAAGGATTTAATAGAGAACATCCACGATAATGTTTGGAACTTTTGGTCGCTAATAGAAAAGCCCTGCCTTTACCTGAAGTATGTGCGCGTGACGTCACAAGTTGCAGGCCTCCTCACGTATTCCCATTGTTTTTAATGGGAGCCACCAGCAGTAAGAGCAATTCAGACCAAGAAAGCGACAATTTCCCCATTAATTTGAGCGAGGATGAAAGATTCGTGAATTAGGATATTGATAGTGAAGGACTAGAAAAAAAAGAAAAAAAGCGACGGCTCCGGGCGGCGGCAGTGTGAGCGTTTCAGATGTAATTAGACACATTTACTTGGATAATTCTGGAAGATCCCTTATCTGCTTATTGTATTAATAGTGCTTTAGTGAGATTCTAAAGACATACCTCGAGGTCGGATGGCTGCGGTGAACACGCAGTTCAGAGAGAAGCCGAGGAGCCAAGCTCACAGCTGACTTTTTTGACAGCTACTGCAGGAGGAAGTCCCATAATCCACTGATTTCTCCGGTAAGACTTAATATCACTATTTCCCCATCCAAAGACCTGCTGGTTGACGTAGAGAAAACATGTTCTGTTGGCCGCTCTGCTTCACAACAAACAAAGAAACACCGGCTGTGTCTCGGTGTTAAAGACAGCTGCAATACACCGCTTTCCAACAACAGCATTCTTCTTTATAGTCTCCATTATTAAATGAACAATTTGCAAAAGATTCAGCGAAACAGATGTCCAAAATACTGTGTAATTACGCCATGAACAGAGACGACTTTAAGCCGTGTTTGGAGCTGCGCTAATATGTCCCCTCCAATCCGTGACGTCACGCGTACACGTCATAATTCCGCGACGTTTTCAACAAGAAACTCGCGGGAAATTTAAAATTGCAATTTAGTAAACTAAAAAGGCCGTATTGGCATGTGTTGCAATGTTAATATTTCATCATTGATATATAATAACTATCAGACTGCTTGGTCGGTAGTAGTGGGTTTCAGTAGGCCTTTTCAGATCAACTTTAATGATCCACAAGGGAAATTGTTCCACACAGTATCTTAGTTACAAATGATGGAAAATATGGTAAGGACCCCGTAAGGGACAAGTGGTAGGAAATGGACCTTGGAGCAGGGCTTTTCAACTGACACCATAGCAGCAGTTTAGTTCAAAACATGGGAGACCAATATTTTTTGCAGCAAATTCCTGAAAGCATTAGGATTTCCCCTGTTGTATCGATCAACTTGGACTATTGGACATTGGACCAACCTACTCAGTGGCCTAGTGGTTAGAATGTCCACCCTGAGATCGGTAGGTTGTGAGTTGAAACTCCGGCCTAGTCATACCAAAGTCTATAAAATGGGACCCATTACCTCCCTGCTTGGCACTCAGCATCAAGGGTTGGAATTGGGGGTTGAATCACCAAAAATGATTCCCAGGCACAGCCACCGCTGCTGCTCACTGCTCCCCTCACCTCCCAGGGGGTGAGAAAGGAGATGGCTCAAATGCAGGGGACAAATTTCACCACACCTAGTGTGTGTGTGACAATCAATGGTACTTTAACTTTAACTTTAACGTAGTAAACACATTGGCAGCGCCTTGCATTGACATTTTAACCTTGCTTGCCAAACTTGTGGTGTGCTTAACTGCGGCCTTCCTCAAGGCACACCTTAAACTTGTTTACTTTAGATGCAGTCAGTAGTCATTTCTTCAACTTTTATAGCTATTTTAGTGTTGTACCTAATGGTTCTATTTTAAAACCTCTCTTTTTTTTTTCTTTTTTTTTTTTATCATTTAGGCTATTCAACTTGTGGCGCTAGCTTAAAAAACATTTTTTTGCAGCACATTCGTCAAAACACTAGAGTGCTCTCACAAAAAATATCCATGACGTGCTTTTTACAGAAGGTCCTTAAAAAACAGCAGATCGCTCCTGCACAAAACAAATTAATCAATTCTTCAAATCATAATTTGAAAAAAATCTACAATCCACTGCAGAAGTTGGTTCTCTGGAATATACAAAATAAGAATAATATGTCGGGTGAAGCTAGCTTTCCGGAAATGTGGCCCCTTAAACAATTAACTTGAATATCCCTTTCTTATATTCCTTCCAAATATTAGAAAATACAAAATACCAATAAATAAATAAACAAATGGAAAATTGCCTGCTTCATGCAAAGTAATCTGGGTTGTTTTTTGTCAAACTAGTTTTAAATCCAAATAAATATTTAGAGGAGTGAAGAAACATTCAATTTGTGGATTTCTGGCTCTATACTAAAATTCGAACGACTACCATCATTGTATTTATCGCAGTTATTTTAGTATAATATAGTCTTCACTTGCAGACGCTTACCTTATAAAGGGGGATGCGGTCTTGTTGCTGGTGAAGTTGAAATAAGGGATGGAAGGAGTGCACACATTAAATTAGGTGGAACCACTTAACTAATAACATGTTGCCAAACAGGAATCTGTTTGCACTACCATGAAGAGACGAATAGATAGATGGATAGACAGATACATAGATAGATAGATGGATGGATGGATGGATAGATAGATAGATAGTACTTTATTTATTCCTTCAGGAAAATTAAATACACATTGAGGATTACATTTGGGTCATTATAAATATAATAAATATAATCACAAACAATGATTTAAGTCTATCAATATGTGGAATTCAATTATGGAATGGAATAAGTCAAACCATGTCCTAAAATGATCGAGGTTAGGAAATTATTTAAACTTACTTACTTAAACTTAGTGTTTACAAAGTACAACAAAAAACAATACTGAGAAACATTTCAGAATCAGAAACAGAAATACTTTATTAATCACCGAGGGGAAATTAATATTTTCAGCACAATCCCGTTCAAGATCAGACAAATATTACCGGGAGACAGAACAGGATTGCTGACGGGTCTGCTGTCTTCCGGCACCCCTTACATTAAAGGTGAGATACAGGTAAACATTTGAACCCCTATTAAAAATGAGATCATCTCAGTCATCTCATCATGTGATTTTCGGTTATTAATCCTCTCCTTAAAAGACCTAACCTCGATCCTGACCTCATGGTAAACTACCGACCGGTGTCTCACCTTCCCTTTATTTCGAAAATCCTCGAAAAAATTGTTGCAGAGCAGCTAAATGAACACTTAGCGTTTAACAATCTATGTGAAACCTTTCAATCCGGTTTCAGGGCAAATCACTCTACTGAGACAGCCCTCACAAAAATGACTAATGATCTATTGCTAACGATGGATTCTGATGCGTCATCTGTGTTGCTGCTCCTCGATTTTAGTGCTGCTTTCGATACCGTCGATCATAATATTTTATTAGAGCGTATCAAAACACGAATTGGTATGTCAGACTTAGCCCTTTCTTGGTTTAACTCCTATCTTACTGACAGGGTGCAGTGCGTCTCCCATAACAATGTGACCTCGGACTATTTTAAGGTAACGTGTGGAGTTCCCCAGGGTTCGGTCCTTGGCCCTGCACTCTTCAGCATATACATGCTGCCGCTGGGTGACGTCATACGCAAATACGGTATTAGCTTTCACTGTTATGCTGATGACACCCAACTCTACATGCCCCTAAAGCTGACCAACACGCCAGACTGTAGTCAGTTGGAAGCGTGTCTTAATGAAATTAAACAATGGATCTCCGCTAATTTTTTGCAACTTAACGCCCAAAAAACGGAAATGCTGATTATCGGTCCTGCTAGACACCGACCTCTATTTAATAATACAACTTTAACATTTGACAACCAAATAATAAAACAAGGTGACTCGGTAAAAAATCTAGGTATTATCTTCGACCCAACCCTCTCCTTTGAGTCACACATTAAAAACGTTACTAAAACGGCCTTCTTTCATCTTCGTAATATTGCATTTTGTCCATTAAAGACGCCGAGATCATTATCCATGCGTTTGTTACGTCTCGTCTCGATTACTGTAACGTATTATTTTCGGGTCTCCCCATGTCTAGCATTAAAAGATTACAGTTGGTACAAAATGCGGCTGCTAGACTTTTGACAAGAACAAGAAAGTTTGATCACATTACGCCTGTACTGGCTCACCTGCACTGGCTTCCTGTGCACTTAAGATGTGACTTTAAGGTTTTACTACTTACGTATAAAATACTACACGGTCTAGCTCCAGCCTATCTTGCCGATTGTATTGTACCATATGTCCCGGCAAGAAATCTGCGTTCAAAAGACTCCGGCTTATTAGTGATTCCTAAAGCCCAAAAAAAGTCTGCGGGCTATAGAGCGTTTTCTGTTCGTGCTCCAGTACTCTGGAATGCCCTCCCGGTAACAGTTCGAGATGCTACCTCAGTAGAAGCATTTAAGTCTCACCTTAAAACTCATCTGTATACTCTAGCCCTTAAATATACCTCCTTTTTAGACCAGTTCTTCTGCCGCTTCTTTTCTTTTTTCTCCTATGCCCCCCCCCTCCCTTGTGGAGGGGGTCCGGTCTGATGACCATGGATGAAGTACTGGCTGTCCAGAGTCGAGACCTAGGATGGACCGCTCGTCGGGACCCAGGATGGACCGCTCGCCTGTGTATCGGTTGGGGGCATCTCTACGCTGCGGATCCGCCTCCGTTTGGGATGGTTTCCTGTGGATGGGACTCTCGCTGCTGTCTTGGATCCGCTTTGAACTGAACTCTCGCGACTGTGTTGGAGCCACTATGGATTGAACTTTCACAGTATCATGTTAGACCCGCTCGACATCGGCTGTGTCTCGGTGCTAAAGACAGCTGCAATCCACCGCTTTCCACCAACAGCATTGTTCTTTATAGTCTCCATTATTAATTGAACAAATTGCAAAAGATTCAGCAACACAGATGTCCAAAATACTGTGTAATTACGCCATGAACAGAGACGACTTTTAGCCGTGTTTGGAGCTGCGCTAATATGTCCCCTCCAATCCGCGACGTCACGCGTACACGTCATAATTCTGCGACGTTTTCAACAAGAAACTCGCGGTAAATATAAAATTGCTATTAAGTAAACTAAAAAGGCCGTATTGGCATGTGTTGCAATGTTAATATTTCATCATTGATATATAATAACTATCAGACTGCGTGGTCGATAGTAGTGGGTTTCAGTAGGCCTTTAAGTTGAGGTATCACTGTATGAGAAATTTCCTGGAAACCCATCCATCCATCCATCATCTTCCGCTTATCCGAGGTCGGGTCGCGGGGATAGCAGCCTAAGCAGGGAAGCCCAGACTTCCCTCTCTCCAGCCACTTCGTCTTGCTCTTCCCGGGGGATCCCGAGGCGTTCCCAGGCCAGCCGGGAGACATAGTTTTCCCAACGTGTCCTGGGTCTTCCCCGTGGCCTCCTACTGGTCGAATGTGCCCGAAACACCTCCCTAGGGAGGCGTTCGGGTGGCATCCTGACCAGATGCCCGAACCACCTCATCTGGCTCCTCTCGATGTGAAGGAGCAGCGGCTTTACGTTGAGTTCCTCCCGGATGGCAGAGCTTCTCACCCTATCTCTAAGGGAGAGACCCGCCACCCGGCGGAGGAAACTCATTTCGGCCGCTTGTACCCGTGATCTTATCCTTTCGGTCATGACCCAAAGCTCATGACCATAGGTGAGGATGGGAACGTAGATCGACCGGTAAATTGAGAGCTTTGCCTTCCGGCTCAGCTCTTTCTTCACCACAAAGGATCGATACAACGTCCGCATTACTGAAGACGCCGCACCGATCCGCCGCACCGATTTCCTGGGAACATATAGGGTATTTTAATTTACCTTGAGATGATGGTCAATGATGGTTTGAACAGTGTCTGAAAAGTAGGAAAAGACTGCCAGGAAGATAAGAGTGGAACTCATCCAAATACTCAACCTTCTTCTTCAATAAAATTCAAATATCTAAAACAAAACTTTCTGGGGTTCAAAAAAGTGAATCTATGCTGAAATACCTTTTTTTTTGACACTTAGAAATACTATATTTGATTAGGTGAATCAATGTATCAAAAATGAAATATATACAGTTAGACTTTGTGTTAGTTAATTCAAATCAAGCGTTATTATCCAGAAAACCTCAAACTTAAACTTTGTCATTTCCTAATGCAGCTCTACGGGATGGAGACGAGCGAGCCAATGGAACTATAGTGATTAACAGCGTACATGTCCATGATAGCAGGCTGCTGGACTATTGCTGGGTTTTGCAAATGAACGACAGTCGGTTCTTTGCCTCGCTTCATAAGCTCACGGTACATCTGAGACCAGTTGCACCATGCACAGAAACAGGAAAAACATAGATCCCCACAGATGGTCGGTCCCCTGGAAAAATAAAACATTCATGACATAATGAATGTAACAATGTTTAAGAACATGACTGTCAGTGTGACGCATCCTACCCTGATACTGTAGGTTTTTCGAATGACTGCTCTCAAAGAAACACCCTCCGGGGGTGCAAACAGAGGGATGCTGAAGGCTGCAAACGTGGCAGGGCTCAATATGTCACTTAGCGGCAGACATTAGATTAGATTTAGACAGTACTTTATGTATTCCTTCAGGAGAGTTCATTCAGGAGAGTTCCTTCAGGAAAATTTAAATTTTCAGCACAATCCCATTCAAGATCAGACAAACATTGCAGGGAGATAGAACAGGATCGCTGACGGGTCTGCCGGCTTCCAGCGCTCATTACAAAAAGGATGAGATACCGGTAAACAAGGAGGGGGGGAATGGGAGAAAAAAATAGAAGATTAAAATAAAATAAAAAAATCGGTCTAAGCCTGGGCCCTGGAGAGGGGGTCCAGACTGAGGTCAAGGGAAAAAAACAACAACTCATAGCCATAGTACACATCCCTCTCACATGTGTGTAAGAGCGAAACATCAAAGAACACACACAAAGGACATTAAAGACATTAAAGGAGCAGATACAACCAGACACTTCTACATACAGCTATGAAAAAAAGGAAAAGAAACATATACACTGTGTTGGCCTCTGCGGTGTTCCACGCCATCGTCCGCTGGGGTGGAGGGAGCATGGCCAGAGACAGGAGCAGACCCAACAAAGCAACCAAGAGAGCCGACTCCACTCTCGGCCGCCAAACAACTCTCGGCCAGTGTCCAGTCAGCATGGATGAGCGATGATACATCCAAGGAGACTGAGGTGTCCGACACCTGCTCACCCAGCCAAGACAGCGCAAAGCCTCTCTGTCCCGGCGCTCAGTGCTAGCTCCGCAGCCCTGTCCCCTCATCCGCATCTCCTCCAGTCTCTCCGAACCGACTCCAGTGTGGCAGAGACCCAGCAGCTTGTCTCCATGGCCAAAAGGCTCCCGGGAGGCAGATTCAGAAGTCCACAAAAAAAGCACCGCAGAGGTCACGAAAGTGACACCCCTTGTCACACAGTCCCAAAGGGTCCCAGACCAAAAGGCAAAAAAATATAATAACACATGAAAACAAGAGGTAAACACAAAAGGATGACACAAGAGCACAGAGCTCCTGCCAACAGCAGCCACTACAGCAGCGCCATCTAACGCCATCGGTTCTCTTTAAATTTCTCTGCGACTGTGCAGGCCAGGCAGGGGCAACACCAGATTCCAAAGCAACCTGAAAACAAACAAACAACCAATCCAGTAAGTATTCACTGTGTTCGTGGATGTCAGTTACTGTTATGGTGTTGGTTTATTTCAAACATGCATACAAATACAATATGGTACCATCCATCCATCCATTTCTACCCCCCCCCCCCCCCCCCCCCCCCCCCCTCCAAATGACAATATGGTACATTGTATATAATTCCAGTTATGCATTACAGGAGCTGTGTCCCAATTCAGTGTCTGCACCCTTCAAAGGGCGAATATGAAGACCATTTACGTCACAAAGCTGCGCAATGGCTCTCCCAATTAGTTCAAATTCGAAGGCAAATCCTTCAAATGCAGCCGACGAATGCTGCCTCCTTTTTCCTGTATTCACAGCAATTTCTAACACATTTGTTTGTAGTCAATCTGTAGCACAAAGGTTGGATAAATAAATAATCAAATGAGTAAGTAAATATATATTTAAAGGGTAACATTATCACAATTTCAAAAAGGTTAAAAACAATAAAAATCAGTTCCCAGTGGCTTGTTTTTTTTTTCAATTATGCTTTTGTTTGCAACGTTGTTAGAACAGGATATATCAAACAAATAGAAAAAGTCTGGAGCTGAAATCTTAGAGAAGCGCCAAAATTATGAGCTGTATTTTCATTTGCACTTGACAGTTTAAACCAGGGGTCCGCAAACTTTTTGACTCTGGGGCCACATTTGGTTAAAAACAATTGGCTAGGGGCCAGGCTGTACACTCATATATATATATATATATATATATATATATATATATATATATATATATATATATATATATATATATATATATATATATATATATATATATATATATATAATTAGAAGAAAATGGAAGAATTTGGTAACATATATATATATATATATATGTACAGCCCAGACAATTGTTTTTAACCTAATGCATGCATATATATATATATATATATATATATATATATATATATATATATATATATATATACATATATATATATATATATATACATATATACATATATATATATATATATATATATATATGTATATATATATATATATATATATGTATGTATATATATATATATATATATATATATATATATATATATATATATATATATATATATATATATATATATACAGTATATAAACCTGTGCAACAAATCCAGTTATCAAATTTCCTTGCTCCTAAGTATTCCAAATTCAACTGTGGGCTTTATTATAAGAAAATGGAAGAATTTGGGAACAACAGCAACTCAGCCATCAAGTGGTAGGCCACATAAACTTACAGAGAGGGGTCAGCGGAGGCTGAAGCACATAGCGCAAAGAATTTCTGCACAGTCAGTTGCTACAGAGCTCCACATATTGTGTGTCCCTCCAATTAGCCCACGTGCAGAGAGCTTCATGGAATGTGTGTTCAAGGCCGGGCAGCTGCATCAAAGCCATACATCACCAAGTCCAATACAAAGCGTGCGATGCAGTGATGTAAAGCACGTCGCCACTGGACTCTAGAGCAGTGGAGACACTTTCTCTGGAATGATGAATCACACTTTTCCATCTGGCAATCTGATGGACCAGTCTGGGTTTGGAGGTTGCCAGGTGAACGGTACGTTTCAGACTGCATTGTGCCGAATGTAAAATTTGGTGGAGGAGGAATTATGGTGTGGGGTTGTTTTTCAGGAGTTGGGTTTGGCCTCTTTGATCTAAAGAAAGGAACTTTGAATGCTCCAGGATACCAAAACATTTTGGACAATTCCATGCCCCCAACCTTGTGGGAACAGTTTGGAGCGCTTCACCAAGTGCACAAAGCAAGGTACATAAAGACATGGACGACAGAGTCTGGTGTGGAAGAACTTGACTGGCCTGCACAGAGTCCTGACCTGAACCCGATAGAGCACCTTTGGGATGAATTACAACAAAGACTGAGAGGCAGACCTTCTTGACCAACATCAGTGTGTGACCTCTCCAATACGCTTTTGCAAGAATGGTAGAAAATTCCTAAAAACACACCCCACAACCTGGTGGACAGCCTTCCCAGAAGAGTTGAAGCTGTAATAGCTGCAAAAGGTGGACCGACATCATATTGAACCCTATGGGTCAGGAATGGGATGGCACTTCAAGTTCATATGTGAGTCAAGGCAGGTATGTATGTGTGTGTCTATATTATATATATATATATATATATATACCGTATTTCCTTGAATTGCCACCGGGGCGCTAATTCATTTAAAACCTCTTCTCACTCGTGCGCTTACCAAAGGCATGCGGTAAAAGTAAGCATGCACTAATTATTTTAAAACCTCTTCTCACTCTGGCACTTACCAAAGGCATGCAGTAAAAATTAGAGTGTGATGTAAGCTTGGACCTTAAATCCTACTGAATAGCTCTTAATCTTCTTCCCTTTATGCAATTTCAAATTACCAGTATGGAAATCAGCCTCCTCCATTTTGAAAATGATGACAGGGGAAGTGTCACTCGCGACGTCACGAGTTTGACCAGGCGGTAATACTAAGCATGCGCTAATTATTTTGAGAAGCGAGTTTCATCCGGCAGTAATTCAAGGCAGGCGCATACTATATGCCCTGCAGCAATTCAAGGAAATACGGTATATATGTTCCTCAAACACTAGTTGACCGAAAGAGAGCGATGATGTCGAGTTATCGATAGGAAAATGCATTTTTAGACAATAAGATTTTCCTGAGCGGCTTTGAGACACTGAGAATAACAAGCGGTAGAAAATGGATTAAAAAGATTTAAAATAATAATAATAGTATTTTTTTTTTTTTAGTATTTTTTAGAAAAACGTGGTACTTAATGCGGGCCGCATTTTGGACACCGGCGGGCTGGGCCGTATCAGGCCAGCGAGCTGTGGTTTGGGGACCCTTGGTTTAAACATTTTCATTACTAATTTACTGTATTTATTTTTAGCACAGCATAATTGTATGTACATGTATTTTTCGTCAGATATTTGAGTCCTAATGCAGTATATTTAGTTATTACATATTTTTCAAATCAGCCTGACCTAAGGCTAAGGTTGATATGTTTTACATAAATATTCATATTTGTGATTAACAAATTCTTTCATGTCATTTGACAAGGTTGTAAACTGCAAGTAAGGTAGATATGATTGATGAATGTGATTAAAATCAGGAGTAAGATGAATAATTCAGTGTTCATATTTGAGTAGGCTCCAGGGCCCTCTGTAGTGGAAAAGTTGGGCCCCGAGGTCAAAAAGGTTAAGAACCCCTTTGTGTAAACTACTCTTTTAAATAGCAATTACCAAATATGCAATCAGGTTAACTTTTATTTAAATGTAAAAAAAACAACAAAAAACGTTTCAGTCACTATTATGATAATAGTGACTGAAACGTTTGAATATTTAATGAAGTGATTCATTTGGCATTCCACTAGATGGTGCCCGCGTACCACAGTTTGAGAATCCCAGACCTAATCCATTCCATAATTTACCTCCACATACTGATATTTTAAAGATATATTTTCAACTGTACACATGTGATTTCCTAGCTTCATGTATTGCTTCCTGTTGGTTAAATAGCTTCTCCCGCAGTTCAAGACCAAAACCGGACGCCAACTATCTGATGATGTTTCCTCATTCACAGCTAAAGTTGCAGCCCAGTCAGAAACAGAATGCGGTACTGGTCCCTTTGACTGGTGCAACGATACCCGTTCCTGTAAGAGCTAATAAACATACATATTACACGTATGACATATTACACGTATGACAAAAAAGCGCGTGAATATCAGTGGTA
This sequence comes from Nerophis ophidion, assembly GCF_033978795.1. Lineage (NCBI taxonomy): Eukaryota > Metazoa > Chordata > Actinopteri > Syngnathiformes > Syngnathidae > Nerophis > Nerophis ophidion. Next base: position 32,575,271 of record NC_084632.1, on the reverse strand, counting down.
TTCAGTGAGGTAATATGAATTAAATGTGCTGACAGTTCACTGCTCCTGCCAAATGAATTGCCCTGAGTGGAGCGGATCACCACTCCAAGATGGCGGCCCCGCGTCTCGTCTGCTTTTTGCTTGCGATCCTGTTCTTGAGTTTGAGTTTTTGTTTCTAATAGGTGCCATTTGCCAGGAAATAAAGTGTATAAATGTCTGATAATAGCAGAGGTGTGGACTCGAGTCACATGACTTGGACTCGAGTCAGACTCGAGTCATGAATTTGATGACTTTAGACTCGACTTGACAAAATGTAAAAAGACTTGCGACTCGACTTAGACTTTAACATCAATGACTTGTGACTTGACTTGGACTTGAGCCTTTTGACTTGACATGACTTGCTACTTTCCCCAAAACCCAACGATTAAAAAGTTACTCAAGAGCGCTCAGTATCTGTCTGTCTGTCAGCGTGTGTGCGATGACAGTGTGTGCGCTACCTGTCAGAACAACAGCCAATCAAATTACATCCACGTTATTTTGCAGGAAAACCAACGAAAAAGCTCTCAAACACGCCAGTGAGGAAAAGCTATGCCAAAAATGGTTTTGTTCGGGTATAAAAACTATGACTTGGTCAACAAAAAACGAATTGCCGTATTCAAAGCCTGCGGTTCGTGTGAATTTTACAGACAGAGACGCAACAACTTCGTTCGACATTTGAAGTTGCACAAAGAAGGGTAAGTTTTGAATGTAAGCTAACGTTTATTGGCCGAGTAACATAACTTTTATTTGCTGTGCAGTTAAATCAGTGAGGCTGTAAACTCACTGCTAACGTTATAACCATAGACATCTTGTAAGTAGACGCAGCATCGAGCGCTACTGCCTATTGCCGCAGACGAGACGCGGGGCCGCCATCTTGGAGTGGTGATCCGCTCCACTCAGGGCAATTCATTTGGCAGGAGCAGTGAACTGTCAGCACATTTAATTCATATTACCTCACTGAATACCACTGATATTCACGCGCTTTTTTGTCATACGTGTAACTATGATAAAGGACACATTTTTTGGCGTGTTCATAATTTGCTTTAAAATAATAGAATATTCTTATATGCTCTAAATAACCAGATGTCCAAGATCAAAACTGGAAATAATAATCCCAGAGAAGGGGAAAAAACGGTCCGCTATTTCTAAATTGAAGAAACAATATGATTAGGTTATATGTACATGCATATATCCTACATAAACAGTGTATGAATACATTAGATATCTATATAGTTTATAGACTGTATTTCTGTTGCTGCAACAGTAGAGAGTTTATTCTGTCTTGACACTTTGTATTAATATTTTCTATTACATTCTTCCCTTAAATGACAATGTTTACAGTGATTGTTTTAAATGTATTTTTCATGTATGTTGCTTTGGATAAAAGTGTCTGCCAACTTAAACATAAACGTATACAAACACCTGAAAGTCTTTACATCAGCTAAAACCACCAATCTGTTTCACTGGATTCAGAATAACAGCAAATTTTCTCTTACCCAACAAAGTTAGTATTTGAATATTGTTACTAAAAGACTTATTCCTGATTACAGTTACACTGTTAAGAAAGTATTGTCTTATACTTTGCCTAAAATGAGAATGCATCATAATCAGTGGCAGCTGGTTAATTTTCCATAGGGCAGTGAGTTCTAAAAAGTACAACTCTGTTCCTTGTTATTTTTATGTATTTGTTATGTTTTTCATGTGTACGCAGACATGAACACACATACAGTATGAGATGAGATCAATGAGATAAGGTAAGAACAGGATAGAAACTGCTGTGGAACTAGTTCCAATGCTATATGCCATGGAAATACAATGTTAACACCTTTGTGCAAATAAGTACAGTTGTACTTGTTTTTTCAAATGTGTTCATTCTGTAAAGGAATGAGTTAAATGTTTAAAATAACTGGTTAATAGTGCTATTATGAAGTGCAACGTCAGCACAATTTTTTTATTATACTGTAAATACATACAGCGTTTTAAAAGCATACATAATCTGTGTAAATGTATTAGTCTGTGGGACTTGAAATGACTCGAAACTCAAAATGCAGGACTTGGGACTTGACTTGAGACTTGCCTGTCTTGACTTGGGACTTGACTCGAGACTCGAGGTCAAAGACTTGAGACTTACTTGTGACTTGCAAAACAATGACTTGGTCCCACCTCTGGCTGCAACTTTAGCTGTGAATGAGGAAACATCAGCATCAGATAGTTGGTGTCCAACCGGTTTTGGTCTTGAACTGCGGGAGAAGCTATTTAACCAACAGGAAGCAATACATGAAGCTAGGAAATCACATGTGTACAGTTGAAAATATATCTTTAAAATATCAGTATGTGGAGGTAAATTATGGAATGGATTAGGTCTGGGATTCTCAAACTGTGGTACGCGGGCACCATCTAGTGGTATGCCAAATGAATCACTTCATTAAATATTCAAACATGTTCAAACTGTGTGTAATGTTAGTTTCCAAAAATATTGAACCCATCCATCTTCCATTTTCTACCGCTTGTCCCTTTTTAGGTTGCGGGGGGTGCTGGAGCCTATCTCAGCTGCATTTGGGCGAAAGGCGGTGTACACCCTGGACAAGTCCCCATCTCATCACAGGGCCAACACAGATAGACAGACAACATTCACACTCACATTCACACACTAGGGCCAATTTAGTGTTGCCAATCAACCTATCCCCAGGTGCATGTTTTTGGCAGAGGGAGGAAGCCGGAGTACCCGGAGGGAACCCACACAGTCACAGGGAGAACATGCAAACTCCACACAGAAAGATCCCGAGCCCGGGATTGAACTCAGGACTACTCAGGACCTTTGTATTAATATACTTGTTAAATAAAACCTTATGTTTAATGAATACTGATGCCTACTAAGCTATTGTATTTCAATATTGATCATTATGGTGATACTTGGAGAGCAAGGTGAAATCTGAGGTGGTACTTGGTAAACAAGTTTTGAGAGCCACTGGATTAGACAAAAAAGTCAACCAATGTACTAATATGATCCAGTGTGAACACACAGTGTTTACAAAGGTAGGGAAGAAGAATCATGATGAACCCAAAGATGCAGAGATGGAGGGAGGCATTTTGCAGGAAAACATGATTTAATTAAAATATTAGAATAAGAACAGACAAAAGGGTACTAACAAAGGACATGCACGAGGCAGATAACAAACAAAAGGGTCTCTAGCATGGAAGCTAGCAAGAAACGAAAAGGGTCTAGCGTGGAAGCTAGCGGGTAGCGAGCAGAAAAACAGAAGTCGTAACGTGTAGTACAAAACAAACTGGAAGCAGGGAACAAAGAACAGTAAGCTTCAAACATCTAACGGATGTAGTTTACCGCTACGCTGCAAATACAAGACACGACAGGAACGACATCGACAAGACAATAATCCAGCCCTAGACTGGAGGACAAAACAGGTTCAAATAGGAGTGGGCTGATTGACACCAGGTGTGGCCAGGTGCCAATCAGCCGCAGTTGAGGGGAAACAAAGCACACAGGGAGACAAACAGGAAGCTGAACCAAAATAAGAGTGCTGACAGGAACTAAGGACCGGAAATACTAAACACACAGAGGAAAAACTAAAACACAAACAGACTGTCAGTGGCAAGCCGGACAGAACCCTGTGAATCACAACTTTATAAACAACTCTTTATTCATGAGAACTTTACTAATTAGGTGTTATTCATCTAATTAATTGTTGGTTTGTGTTGCAAATTCAGCACGGGGAGTAAACAAACCGCTATAACACAGAAACGGGTAGAATTAAATAAGTTAATAAGTTAAATAAAAACCGTAATGATCGTGATGTGCCATTATTGTAACTCTGTGCATGTATTTCGATAAGTTAATAGCATAACCATCAACATAAGAGTCACTAAAAGAGAGACCAACTCATACATCATTCTGAACAGTGAGAAAAGATGAACAACATCGTTGCATTTTTTTCATTCCATCAACAGAGAAACTATTTGCAAACTGCACTGACAAAAAAAGTAGCGGTGTCTTAATGGATGAGAAACTAAGCACAAATTAAAATGATAATTTAACATTTTCTGTTGAAATAAACCCAACCAAACCTAGAAACTTTGAAGCGTTCATGTCTTTGTCCAATGAAAAATGGATTTCCTTCACTTTACACCAAACCCAAACTGGCGAAGGACCGTCAAATGAAATTGACATTAAATTTTTATCAATCAATCAATCAATGTTTATTTATATAGCCCCAAATCACAAATGTCTCAAAGGACTGCACAAATCATTACGACTACAACATCCTCGGAAGAACCCACAAAAGGGCAAGGAAAACTCACACCCAGTGGGCAGGGAGAATTCACATCCAGTGGGACGCCAGTGACAATGCTGACTATGAGAAACCTTGGAGAGGACCTCAGATGTGGGCAACCCCCCCCGCCCCCCTCCCTCTAGCGGACCGAAAGCAATGGATGTCGAGCGGGTCTAACATGATACTGTGAAAGTTCAATCCATAGTGGCTCCAACACAGCTGCGAGAGTTCAGTTCAAGCGGATCCAAGACAGCAGCGAGAGTCCCGTCCACAGGAGACCATCTCAAGCGGAGGCGGATCAGCAGCGTAGAGATGTCCCCAACCGATACAGGCGAGCGGTCCATCCTGGGTCCCGACGAGCGGTCCATCCTGGGTCTCGACTCTGGACAGCCAGTACTTCATCCATGGTCATCGGACCGGACCCCCTCCACAAGGAAGGGGGGGACATAGGAGAAAGAAAAGAAGCGGCAGATCAACTGGTCTAAAAAGGAGGTATATTTAAAGGCTAGAGTATACAGATGAGTTTTAAGGTGAGACTTAAATGCTTCTACTGAGGTAGCATCTCGAACTGTTACCGGGAGGGCATTCCAGAGTACTGGAGCCCGAACGGAAAACGCTCTATAGCCTGCAGACTTTTTTTGGGCTCTAGGAATCACTAATAAGCGGAGTCTTTCGAACGCAGATTTCTTGTGAAGGTTTACTTTCTGATCCGGACAAGTTGGATATTTTCTATGACAGCCATGCAAATACATTTTAAAATTACATTTCGGCTTTGGTCTTTTGAGAAATGTACTCAAGATATTACATTATTTTAAACACAAAATTCCCACACACCTATGGACAATTTAAATTCTTTAGAACTGTTTTTTATTTTTTTTTTGGGACCGTGGAAGGAAACTAGTTTCAATATTTCCTGAAATCTAAGGTTTCTCTACAGCAGAGACTGTACATTTTTTTGTTGTTTAAAAAAACAACAACATATGAAATATGTAATTAGTAAATGTAACTATTCTGAGAACATGCTCTGGTTTTTACTGTAACATATATAATACAGATGTAAAATGTGTATCCATACCTGTTTTTCTGTTTGGATTATTTGAGCGTGCGATCCGTATCAGGCCATGTAGGCTTGAAGGGTTGGACAGTATCATTGAGTACAGTATTAGTGCACAATATTTATGTTCATGTGGCACCAGCAGCCTGCTGCCACTATCAATGTCTTGTGATTGATTGATTGATTGATTGATTGATTGATTGATTGATTGATTGATTGATTGATTTTTGATTGAAACTTTTATTAGTAGATTGCACAGTTCAGTACATATTCCGTACAATTGACCACTAAATGGTAACACCCGAAAAAAAATTTCAACTTGTTTAAGACGGGGTCCACGTTAATCAATTCATGTGCTTGCTGGGTAATTGTCAGTACGCATAGTTCAGTCTTTTCTGATCCAACTGCAGCTACAAAATGAAGGTGATAAACTGCTGGGAATAAATTCATACATTAAAACATGTACAGTTCCTCGGTTTTGATACGCCCCAGTTTTAGTCTGACTTTAGGTGAACATTTCCCCACAAAAAATACGTCTTGGTTTGTATCAAATATGTTGAAAGGAGAAATTGGAGCGTGTGATGTATCATTTTGTACTGTATGTTCGAAATAAACTCAAACCGTAACCATAACCAGTGAGTTCATTTGACTTATACCTGTCCCTTGTTTTCTAATGTAGTTCTTGATCACGACACCAGGGAGCGCTAGTGGCCTATGAGTCTATACATGGACTTAGACTTTGCTTTCTAATTGACATTGCGTGTTTATATAAAAAGTGAGTAGCCCTATTTTCTTATCGTAAATATGTGTATTTACTGTGTTTATTGTTCTTGTTGCAGTGGTTTAGTGACTGTTTGACTTCCCATGAACAACCTAATTGCTGTTTTATTGGCTAGATGTCATGTATTGGTTACTTAGGTAACAAGACAATACCCGGAACCATTGTGAGGGGGAACTTAAGGGCGGAGGACACAGGATATGATGACATGTGTTATGTGTTGGACACCAGGAAGTGGAAGAAGTAAGAGCGGGAATGATAGGCAGAAAAAGAACAATAAGCTTTCTTGATATGTTTTTAAAGGCCTACTGAAACCCACTACTACCGACCACGCAGTCTGATAGTTTATATATCAATGATGAAATATTAACATTGCAACACATGCTAATACGGCCGGTTTAGTTTACTAAATTACAATTTTACATTTCCCGCGGAGTTTCTCTTTGAAAACGTCGCGGAATGATGACGCGTGCGCGTGACGTCTCGAGTTGGAGGGGACATATTAGCGCAGCACCAGTTGCGGCTAGACGTCGTCTCTTTTCATCGCACAATTAAACAGTATTCTGGACATTTGTGTTGCTAAATCTTTTGCAATTTGTTCAATTAATAATGGAGAAGTCAAAGTAGAAAGATGGAGGGGGGGAAGCTTTAGCCTTTAGCCACACAAACACACGGTGTTTCCTTGTTTAAAATTCCCAGAGGTGAAGCTTCGCTATGGATCAGAACGGTCAAGCGAACATGGATCCCGACCACTTGTCAACCGGCAGGTTTCAGTGAGAAAATTGTGGTAAAAAGTCGTCTCTTACCGGAGATCTGTGGAGCTTGCGCCGTCCATGTAGCTGCCGTGACTTCCCTCAGACCCTGGCGTCGACACACCCCTCCGACTATCAGGTACTATTTAACTCAATAAAACACTAGCAACACAATAGGCAGATAAGGGATTTTCCAGAATTATCCTCGTAAATGTGTTTAAAAACAACTGAATCGCTCACAATGCAATCGCCTTTTTTTTTAACTTAATTTTTTCCCTTTTTTTTTTCTAGTCCTTCGCTATCAATATCCTCAGCCACGAATCTTTCATCCTCTCTCAAATTAATGGGGAAATTGTCGTTTTCTCGGCCCGAATAGTTCTTTTTGTTGGAGGCTTGCATTCACGGTGGCAGAGGGGTTAGTGCGTCTGCCTCACAATACGAAGGTCCTGCAGTCCTGGGTTCAAATCCAGGCTCGGGATCTTTCTGTGTGGAGTTTGCATGTCCTCCCCGTGAATGCGTGGGTTCCCTCCGGGTACTCCGGCTTCCTCCCACTTCCAAAAACATGCACCTGGGGATAGGTTGATTGGCAACACTAAATTGGCCCTAATGTGTGAATGTTGTCTGTCTATCTGTGTTGGCCCTGCGATGAGGTGGCGACTTGTCCAGGGTGTACCCCGCCTTCTGCCCGATTGTAGCTGAGATAGGCGCCAGCGCCCCCCGCGACCCCAAAAGGGAATAAGCGGTAGAAATGGATGGATGGATGGGCTCCCATTCAAAACAATGTGAGTATGTGAAGAGCCCTTAGACGGGTGACGTCATCGTCTGCGACTTTCGGTAAAGGCAAGGCTTTTTTTATTAGCGACCAAAAGTTGCAAACTTTATCGTGGATGTTATCTACTAAATCCTTTCAGCAAAAATATGGCAATATCGCGAAATGATCAAGTAAGACACATAGAATGGACCTGCTATCCCCGTTTGAATAAGAAAATCTCATTTCAGTAGGCCTTTAAGCTTAGAGTGCTCTGACTCAGTGTTTTTCAACCTTTTTTGAAGCCAAGACACATTTTTGTTCATTGAAAAAATGCGTAGGCACACTATCAGCAGAAAACATAAAAAATGTAAACTCGCGCTCCTATTTTGGTGGATTTTCCCTTTGTTGGTATTTTCCTGTAGAAGTTTAATGTCTTCCTTGAACTCTATTCCCCGCACCTGCTTTGTTTTCGCAATCAAGACTGTTTGAGTTGTGCGGACGCTATCCTAAGCTTCAATACCTTTTCTTAGCGGCACTCACTTTTTGTTTATTTTTGGTGTAAGTGTTAGATACCTTTTTACCTGCACCCTGCCTCCCTCATACTGTGATCGCGACAAACCATGTTCCTGACATCTACAAAGCAATGGCTACCTGCTGCCACCTAGTGATTTGAAAGAGTATTACATGGTGACTCTGCCGAGCTCTAGACAGCACTAACACTCAACGACACAGTACATTTACGGATTATAATTACTAGTTTGCAAATAATATTTTTAACCCAATTAGGTGAAATTACTTAATCTCCCACGGCACACCAGAATGTACAGTGGGGCAAAAAAGTATTTAGTCAGCCATCGATTGTGCAAGTTCTCCTACTTAAAATGATGACAGAGGTCTGTAATTTTCATCATAGTTACACTTCAACTGTGACAGACGGAATGTGAAAAAAAATCCAGGAATTCACATTGTAGGAATTTCAAAGAATTTATTTCTAAATTATGGTGGAAAATAAGTATTTGGTCAACCATTCAAAGTTCTCTCTGATGGAAGGAGGTTTTGGCTCAAAATCCCACGATACATGGCCCGATTCAATCTTTCCTTAACCCGGATCAATCTTCCTGTCCCCTTAGCAGAAATACAGCCCCAAAGCATGATGTTTCCACCCCCATGCTTCACAGTAGGTGTGGTGTTCTTGGGATGCAACTCAGTATTCTTCTTCCTCCAAACAAGACGAGTCGAGTTTATACCAAAATGGATACATGGATGATACAGCAGAGGATTGAGAGAATGTCATGTGGTCAGATGAAACCAAAATAGAACTTTTTGGTATAAACTCAACTCGTCGTGTTTGGAGGAAGAAGAATACTGAGTTGCATCCCAAGAACACCAAACCTACTGTGAAGCATGGAGGTGGAAACATCATGCTTGGGGCTGTTTTTCTGCTAAGGGGACAGGACGATTAATCCGTGTTAAGGAAAGAATGAATGGGGCCATGTATCGTGAGATTTTAAGCCAAAACCTCCTTCCATCAGTGAGAGCTTTGAATGGTTGACCAAATACTTATTTTCCACCATAATTTACAAATAAATTATTTAAAATTCCTACTGTACAATAGGAATTCCTGGATTTTTTTTCACATTCTATCTCTCACCGTTGAAGTGTATCTATGATGAAAATTACAGACCTCTGTCATCACTTTAAGTGGGAGAACTTGCACAATCGGTGGCTGACTAAATACTTTTTGCCCCACTGTATCTCACAGTGGTTGAAAAACACTGAGCTAACTAATAAGTGACAAGTTGGCCACACAACTCTACCCATAGCAATATTTGCAAGCATAACAAAGGGACAAAAGGTAACAATGGATGGATGGAATGTTCAGAACTCTATCAGACCGGTTTTGTAACTCAAATGTTTTATGCAGTTTTTTTTATGGTCTGCTATGTACACTGTAAGCTTGGTTGTTCAGTGTTGGTGCATTATGTTTTACATTTATATAGCTAATTGTTAGCTCTTAACCAGCACCCTAGCAGATCGATGCTTAGATTTTCATTACACAATGTGGTCTCTCTCAGTTGTTTTTATTATAATGAGTGCTTGTGCTTACCATTATGTGTATACGTTTATTCCCTTTGTGAAAAAACAGACAACACACACATCTACGTAACAGACAACACAGACATTACTCCTCTTAACATACAATTGCTGTACATACACGACATCCTGAAGTGATCTGTTACCCGGTTACAGTACAATTTAACACATTTAACACATCTGAGCTCTTTTTTTTTAATTCAGTATAGCCGCAAAATAACACACCATATGTAAGTTATTACTATAGGTCAGTGCTTTTGTATTATGGCTTATTTTCAATGTATATGATATTTGTATACACTAATTTTCTCCCATTTCTAAGCCAAGAAACTTGAGAAGAAAGTCCCAAATAAGGGATTGGAGGGAGTGTGGACTGAGGAATCACCAATTGGAAGATAGTCGATCCATGGCCTGACTGCCAGAGTTGGTATAGATGACAATTTCCCACTGTGGTAAGTCATTCTTTCTTTTTTTATTATTTGTTTCACTTTGACTGCGTACCAATGTAGGTCATCTATTTAGAAAGGAGCAAATTAACATAAACCACAAAAGAGAGAATATGTCCCAAAGCCTGCATTTGGTGGGTTTTCGAAGAGATGTTAGAGGGCTTGTGGCTGCATGCTGACAACAGTGGGGTTTTTCTTGCGAAACTTCAGCTCACGATGCATCTGACACCAGGAACACCACATGCAGAAACATGACGTCAAGATGTCCTTACAGATGGAGCCCTGTGAACAACAATCTTTATTGTTAATAGGGATGGGACATTCCAAATTTAAACCAATACAGTACCAATTCCCTTTGTAGGGAATCAATACTGGTACTTCACGGTACTTTCGTGTGTATTAAGACATTTTCATGTTTATACTGTATTATAAAATCATATTTTTCAATGTAGCATTTAAAATGATGATATAACTTGTAATATCTTGTTTTCTTATCACATTTTGGAGTCACACTTGCAAGTATTTTATCGTAGACTTTGCATGCAGTTGCGATTCCAAGACGTTAGATGTCAGTAGGTGTGTTGCCTAGTGTTGTGTCTGTTATAGTCTTATGTGGTGCTATAAAAAGTGTTTCTACTGTAAATATTGTACTTACAGTGGAGCAAAAAAGTATTTAGTCAGCCACCGATTGTGCAAGTTTTCCCACTTAAAATGAGGACAGAGGTCTGTAATTTTCATCATAGGTACACTTCAACTGTGAGAGACAGAATGTGAAAAAAAAAATCCAGGAATTCACATTGTAGGAATTGTAAAGAATTTATTTCTAAATTATGGTGGAAAATAAGTATTTGGTCAACCGTTCAAAGCTCTCATTGATGGAAGGAGGTTTTGGCTCAAAATCTCACAATACATGGCCCCATTCATTCTTTCCTTAACACGGATCAATGGTCCTGTCCCCTTAGCAGAAAAACAGCCCCAAAGCATGATGTTTCCACCCCCATGCTTCACAGTAGATATGGTGTTCTTGAGATGCAACTCAGTATTCTTCTTCCTCCAAACACGACGAGTTGAGTTTATACCAAAAAGTTTTATTTTGGTTTCATCTGACCACATGACATTCTCCCAATCCTCTGCTGTATCATCCATGTATCCATTTTGGTACAAACTCAATTCGTCGTGTTTGGAGGAAGAAGAATACTGAGTTGCATCCCAAGAACACCACACCTACTGTGAAGCATGGGGGTGGAAACATCATGCTTTGGGGCTGTTTTTCTGCTAAGGGGACAGGACGATTGATCCGTGTTAAGGAAAGAATGAATGGGGCCATGTATCGTGAGATTTTGAGCCAAAACCTCCTTCCATCAGTGAGAGATTCGAATGGTTGACCAAATACTTATTTTCCACCCAAATTTACAAATACCTTCTTTAAAATTCCTACAATGTGAATTCCTGGATTTTTTTCACATTCTGTCTCTCACAGTTGAAGTGTACCTATGATGAAAATTACCGACCTCTGTAATCATTTTAAGTGGGAGAACTTGCACAATCGATGGCTGACTAAATACTTTTTTGCCCCACTGTATTATACACTTGGGGCCTGATGTACTAAAATCCAAATACCACATGGTAAACAGTGTCTCTAAACTATGAAATTGTGTGTACTGTTAGTGGGTGTGCTCTACTAACTGCGCGTACAATTGGAAAGTGGTGCTGACTGCCTTATTTAATTAGAAGTTTTTGCATGTACTACGCACGGCTTTCACCACGGAGACACTTAATCCTTTATTGCACATTCATGTTATCATGATTTGTTTCTACCCATGTTTTGCTATGTTTTCCAAAATGCAGCCGATATATACAGTATGTACTACCTTGTATGGGCATTTTAGTAGCAATTCTGCTGTGCATTTACGATGAAAACCACTTTTTGTTTATTTTATTTTTTTAACTGGCATTTACTGTGAGTGTGCGCTCTGAAGTACAGATGCAAAATAATGCCTATTGCAAGAAGTTGTTTTCACATAGGAGATATGTTAATGACATACAGTATCTTATATGTTAAAAAACTAACCTCACTACAAAAAACAGCAGACACAAAAATGCATCAATTGAATTTGTTTTAATTAGCCACTTATGTCATCCAGCAGCTTTAAAATTTCAAAATGTTTTTGCTGAATAGACGATATGTCTACAAACCCCGTTTCCATATGAGTTGGGAAATTGTGTTGGATGTAAATATAAACGGAATACAATGATTTGCAAATTGTTTTTCACCCATAATCAGTTGAATGCACTACAAAGACAAGATATTTGATGTTCAAACTCATAAATTTTTTTTTTTTTTTGCAAATAATAATTCACTTAGAATTTAATGGCTGCAACACGTGATAAAGTAGTCGGGAAAGGGCATGTTCACCACTGTGTTACATCACCTTTTCTTTTAACAACAGTCAATAAACGTTTGGGAACTGAGGAAACTAACTGTTGAATCTTTGAAAGTGAAATTCTTTCCCATTCTTGTTTTATGTAGAGCTTCAGTCGTTCAACAGTCCGGGGTCTCCGCTGTCGTATTTTACGCTTCATAATGCGCCACACAATTTCGATGGGGGTCAGGTCTGGACTGCAGGCGGGCCAGGAAAGTACCCGCACTCTTTTACTATGAAGCCACGCTGTTGTAACATATGGCTTGGCATTGTCTGGCTGAAATAAGCAGGGGCGTCCATGATAACGTTGCTTGGATGACAACATATGTTGCTCCAAAACCTGTATGGACCTTTCAGCATTAATGGTGCCTTCACAAATGTGTAAGTTACCCATGCCTTGGGCACTAATACACCCCCATACCATCACACATGCCGGCTTTTGAACTCTGCAGCTAGAACAATCCGGATGGTTCTTTTCCTTTGTTCCAGAAGACACAACGTCCACTGTTTCCTAAAAACAATTCTGAAATGTGGACTCGTCAGAACACAGAACACTTTTCCACTTTGCATCAGTCCATCTTAGAAGATCTCGGTCCGAGAGCAGCCGGCGGCGTTTCTGGATGTTGTTAATAAATGGCTTTCGCTTTGCATAGTAGAGCCTTAACTTTCACTTACAGATGTAGCGACAAACTGTATTTAGTGACAGTGGTTTTCTGAAGTGTTCATGAGATTGATGTCTGTTTTTGATACGGTGCCGTCTGAGGGATCGAAGGTCACGGTCATTCAATGTTGGTTTCCAGCCTTGCCGCTTACATGGAGTAATTTCTCCAGATTCTCTGAACCTTTTGATGATATTATGGACCGTAGATGTTGAAATCCCTAAATTTCTTACAATTGCACTTTGAGAAACGTTGTTCTTCAACTGGTTGACTATTTGCTCATGCAGTTGTGGACAAAGGGGTGTACCTCGCCCCATCCTTTCTTGTGAAAGACTGAGCATTTTTCGGAAGCTGTTTTTATACCCAATCATGGCACCCACCTGTTCCCAATTAGCCTGCACACCTGTGGGATGTTCCAAATAAGTGTTTGATGGGCATTCCTCAACTTTATCACTATTTATTGCCACCTTTCCCAACTTCTTTGTCACGTGTTGCTGGCATCAGATTCTAAAGTTAATGATTTTTTGTAAAAAAAAAAAAAAGGTTTATGAGTTTGACCATCAATTATGTTGTCTTTGTAGCATATTCAACTGAATATGGGTTGAAAATGATTTGCAAATCATTGTATTCCGTTTATATTTACATCTAACACAAATTCCCAACTCATATAGAAACAGGGTTTGTAGATCAGGCCCTTACTGTTAGATTGTACTTTGCATCTTAGTTGTAGTTTTCATTAAAACATTGGAGGTATTGAAACCACGATATAAAACCACTAATGCTTATCAGTAGCATGTATGTAACAAAGCCAATTTAAATTAGCATTGAGCTAGCGTATTTTGGAAAAGTGGAGCCTTACTTTACATTCACGTGTTGAAGCATACTTGTTTTGTTGTAACTTAGTGCCAGTTTGACTGAGTCTGCTCTCAATGTTGCTTTTCTGTGGATAGTACCAACAGACTTCCTATAGAAATAGCAAATTCAGTCACCATCTCGATTTAGGATTTGTGATCTTATCATTGTGTTTCGTCTTTGCATCGATGTACAGTAAGAAAGCAGATAGCTTCTGATAAGCGTCGTTGTCTTTGTGCTGGTTTCATGAAACCTGTTCTTGCATCGAAACCAAATGAATACCGTGACATAATACCATGCAGTATACCTTGACACCATATCTGTTGCGAATACCAACTCGAAGACCCAACGCTGCAGGGGGCGCAAACAGAGGGATCCCACAAGCTGTCAAGGCAGCAGGGCTGAGTATGTCGCACAATGGGAGACATCGGTTCTGTCCGAATGTTCCTGCAACCGAGCAGGCCAGACAAGGGCAGCAAAAGAAACCATAGCAGCCTGAAAGACACATAAAGACTGTTTTAATGGAGTCGATACATTTGAGGACTGTTTCCACCAAGCAGTGCGTGTGAACCTGAATGTTAATTTTCTCTATACGTGCTTTGTGTTTGTGTGCTAGTCCACCATTGGCCCAAAGTCAGCTAAAATAGGCTCCAGCTCCCTGTGACCATGAACAGGATACAGGGTTTGTGTTTACAGTACACCATGGAAGTGTGCACGCACACGACAATAGTCATATCTGTGTTAGCTATATGTGTGACATCGTAGCAGTGCAACAAATTATAACCAGCCAATAAATAGGATGAAAAAGAATGTGTGACAACTAGTGCTACCTTAAAGGAAACCTATTTTTCTTACCTATTGGTACTTGTTTTTATGTATTTGAGATCTGCATAAGTCCAAAAAATGTGAAATCAGACCATGGAGGATTGTTAAAGATATTAATAAAACAATCTTGCCTTCCTGCATACTTCCTCCAAACGAGGGATTTGCCCCATTTGTGAAGTTTTTCAGCGAAAATTATGTCAGCAAAAATATCCATGTATAGTCCGCTATTGTAGTCAATAAGTTCCTTATTTTTTCTCCATCCTTTTGTTGTGGAGCAGACTGGCTCGTAAATGCACATGCATCCTTTACTGTTGCTAATTCTAATACAACATTTTAGACAACTTATATCTCACAGTAGAGTCAATGTTGAAGGGCTAAACACTACAATGTCGCTGATGGGGAGTCGAAGTGCAGGCACGCAAATAAAACCACCCACAAAACTAAAGAGACAGTCAGAAAGCGATTTGAAGATGGTCAGTAAAATATTATTAATGCAAAATTTTATTCAAATAAATACAATTACCACAGGGTAGTATTTTAAATGTAGAAAAAAAATAATCATAACACGTCCCCTTTAAAAGATGAAGTTTTTGTCATGTGCTTTGACAAGAACTAATCAGAAGATGACAATTAGTTGTGTGCCGATTCGATATTGATATCGGTATTGACCCGATATCAGCAAAAAATATATATCATATTGGGTTGTATTTAAAATCTCTGATATAAGCTCACTGATACAGCTAGTTAACAACTAACTGTCCTCCTTTGCGCACACAAGGTTGGTCTTTTCTTATATTACTAACGTCAAAAAAGTACTAAAAGTTAAACATGGTAAGCTATAGCTAGGAGCTAACAGCTACCCAACAGCTAAGCACACAATAGCATACATGCTAGAAATACACGGTAAGTGTCCTTAATTAAACAATATTACAGTCTAAAACACTAACAAGTATCAAGTAATAATGGTTGCGTATTACATACAAATACAAAGTCTCCAAGTTAAGTTAAAGTTAAAGTACCAATTATTGTCACACAGACACTAGGTGTGGTGAAATTTGTCTTCTGCATTTGACCCATCACCTTCTTCACCCCCTGGGAGGTGAGGGGAGCAGTGGGCGTGGGCAAAAGTGAATTAAAAAGTACGAAGTAAAAAACGGGGCTTCACGGTGACAGAGGGGTTAGTGCGTCTGCCTCACAATCCAGGCTCGGGATCTTTCTGTGTGGAGTTTGCATGTTCTCCCCGTGAATGCGTGGGTTCCCTCCGGGTACTCCGGCTTCCTCCCACTTCCAAAGACATGCACCTGGGGATAGGTTGATTGGCAACACTAAATTGGCCCTAGTGTGTGAATGTGAGTGTGAATGTTGTCTGTCTATCTGTGTTGGCCCTGCGATGAGGTGGCGACTTGTCCAGGGTGTACCCTGCCTTCCGCCCGATTGTAGCTGAGATAGGCGGCAGCGCCCCCCGCGACCCCGAAAGGGAATAAGCGGTAGAAAATGGATGGATGGAAGTAAAAAATGGGTCAGTATCATTCAACTTACTGCATTATGAGCTTAATGTAATGAATTATTGTGGCTTGTAGACATTAGGTGTTCCCAAACAAAATTACCTCTCTAATTCAATTTAACGACACCATAAATCCATTCCGAATGGTCAATAATGAATAGTAGGGGTGTGGGGAAAAAAATCAATTCGAATTGGAGTCACGATTCTCACGTTGTGCGATTCAGAATCGATTCTCATTTTTAAAAAATATTTTTTATTTTTTATTTTATTTTGTATTCTTTTTTATTTTTATTTTTTTTTATCAATCCAACAAAACAATACACAGCAATACCATAACAATGCAATCCAATTCCAAAACCAAACCTGACCCTGCAACACTCAGAACTGCAATAAACAGAGGAATTGAGGAGACACAAACACGACACAGAACAAACCAAAAGTAGTGAAACAAAAATGAATATTATCAACAATGGTATCAATATTAGTTATAATTTCAGCATAGCAGTGATTAAAAATCCCTCATTGACAGTCTCATTAGACAATAATAAAAAAAAAAAAGAACAATAGTGTCACAGTGGCTTACACTTGCATCGCATCTCATAGGCTTGACAACACACTGTGTCCAATGTTTTCACAAAGATAAAATAAGTCATATTTTTGGTTCGTTTAATAGTTAAAACAAATTTAAATTATTGCAATCAGTTGATAAAACATTGTCCTTTACAATTATAAAAGCTTTTTACAAAAAAATCTACTACTCTGCTAGCATGTCAGCAGACTGGGGTAGATCTTGCTGAAATCCTTTGTATTGAATGAATACAGAATCGTTGTGAATCGGAAAAATATCGTTTTTGAATCGAGAATCGCGTTGAATTGAAAAATTCGATTAATAATCGAATCGCGACCCCAAGAATCGCTATTTAATGGAATCATGGGACACCCAAAGATTCGCAGCCCTAATGAATAGGTTATGTTTTTCATACCTATGTTGGTCTCTTCAGCAATTTCATTTATCAAGTCTTTTCTAAAATTCCACACTACAAAATATTACAATTATACATGATTGTATCGGCTCACTTTCTGTATCGGCCAATATTGAAGGCTCCAATATCATATATCATGACAAAGTTGTCGATGACACGCCTATAATAACAGTGAATTCAGTCTGTTGTTACTTGGAATTAACTGTATGAGGTGTGTCACAAAGATCCCCGGACTGGTGTTACAAAACACAAACTAGAAGTTTCTCTCTTCTAGTGAATCCCCCCTGAAGTCTGAAACACTTTCCCATCCCTCTCTGCAACGCCCCTTGCTCTCCTGGAAGTATTCTTCCTGTAACCTCTGACAAATATCTTAAAGTCAACATTAAACACAAATTCTTAAAGTTGTATACAGCGAATTACTTGTGAGTAATGGGACTATATATATTATATTTTCAATTCTAGTATGGTGGGATGAGTTTGACCATGACTCAAATGACAAAAGGAGATTTTGTGTTCTCTTATCCGCATATGAATGCAAACTTGCAGCAAAATGCAATGTGTTTCCCAACTCGAAGTACTGGCAAGCCAACAAAGCACAATAATGAAGGTTTTCTAGCAAAAACTGTATTCAAAGTAGCTTTTTAGGCACTGTATAGGGTGACAGTTTGGAATGGTATGAGTATCATGGTATGCCCCCCTGTCTCCCCACCCCCACAAAATGAGCTACAATACCATCCTAACATCACCGCTAGGTGGAAACAGTTGTTGTCATAAAGTAATAGACAACTGAAGTATAACTGTGAAAATTGTGCACAAAGTGTAGCAAGTTGTCCTTACAAGAGCATGAATCTTGACAACAGTCAAAAATCCCACTGTTCCAGGTGGTCAAAGCCGATTTTCCTGTCATGCTGAATGATCAAACAAGACAAGTGAACAAGTTAATAACAAGTACAGTATCTCAACATTCATACTCAAATCCAGATAACGATTTCAAATTCACTTTTGCTTCTTCTACTACAAAACCCAAAACCAGCAAAGTTGGCACGTTGTGTAAATCGTAAATAAAAACGGAATACAATGATTTGCAAATCATGTTCAACTTACATTCAATTGAATAAACTGCAAAGACAAGATACTTAACGTTACAACTGGCGAACTTTATTTTTTTCAAATATTAGCTGATTTGGAATTTGATGCCTGCAACATGTTTCAAAAAAGCTGGCACAAGTGGCAAAAAAGACTGAGAAAGTTGAGTAAAGCTCTTCAAAAACTTATTTGGAACATCCCACAGGTGAACGGGCTAATTGGGAACAGGTGGGTGTCATGATTGGGTATGAAAGGAGCTTCCATGAAATGCTCTGTCATTCAAAAACAATGATGAGGCGAGTGTCACCACTTTGTGAACGAATGTGTGAGCAAATTGTCGAACAGTTTAAGAACAACATTTCTCAAGAAGCTATTGCAAGGAAATTAGGGATTTCAACATCTACGGTCCGTAATATCATCAAAAGGTTCAGAGAATCTTGAGAAATCACTGCACATAAGAAAGGCCAGAAACCAAGATTGAATGCCCGTGACCTTCGATCCCTCCGACAGTACTGCAACAAAAACCAACATCAATTTGTTAATGATATCACCACATTGGCCCAGGAATACTTCAGAAAACCGCTGTCAGTAACTACAGTTTGTCGCTTCATCAGCTGTAAGTACAAGTTAAAACTCTACTATGCAAAGCGAAAGCAATTTATCAACAACACCCAGAAACGCCGCCGGCTTCGCTAGGCCCGAGCTCAACTAAGATGGACTGATCCAAAGTATTCTGTGGTCTGACGAGTCCATATTTGTAATTGTTTTTTGGAAACCGTAGACGTCGTGTTCTCAATTGTTACAACAGCTTTGTAGTAAACGAGAGCGGGTACTAGACTGGCCTGCCTGTAGTCCAGACCTGTCTCCCATTTAAAATGTGTGGCACATTTTGAAGCGTGAAATACAACAACAGAGACCCTGGACTGTTGAACAACTTAAGCTGTGCATCAAGCAAGAATGGGAAATAATTCCACCTAAAAAAGCTTCAAAAATTGGTCTCCTCAGTTTACTGAGTGTTGTTAAACGGAAAGCCATGTAATGCAGTGGTAAAAATGCCCCTGTGCCAACTTTTTTGGAATGAGTTGTTGCCATTAACTTCTACGTTGATTATTATTTGCAAAAATAAATTAAGTTTCTCAGTTCGAACACTAAATATCTTGTCTTGCCAGTGTATTCATTTGAATATAAGTTGAAAAGGATTTGTAAATCATTGTATTCTGTTTTTATTTACGGTTTACACAATGTGCCAACTTCACTGGTTTTGGGTTGTGTATATATTGTTAAGTGCAGTTTACTACTGGATATTTAAACTTGCAGCAGGTCCCTGACTTTCCATGGTTAAGAGATATTCAGTAGGCGGTGCACAACATTAGTATTATAACAGCAACATTTCACCCCTTATTGTTTGTCATTGTCAGTCATCATCTTTCATCTTTTTTTTTACTACTAATATATATATTTATTCATCCTTTTACACTTGCCTTATTTATATAATATAATTGACTACCTGTATATTTGTGTATTTATTTAGTTTGTATTATTTGTGTTTTTTTTACTGTTGTATGTTTTTATTCATTCATTTATACCAGGGGTCGGCAACCCACGGCTCCGGAGCCGCATGCGGCTCTTTGCCCACTCTGATGTGGCTCAGCTGCATAATCGCCGACCCCCCCCCGATTATTTCAGGGAGTTTCCGGATTTTGGTGCCTCTCCCGGACATCACTCGGGACTAACAATCTCCGATTTTCACTCGGACTACAACATTGAGAGCGTGCCGTGATGACTTTACTTTCAATGTCCTTACAACATGTCATCGCGCCCGCCTTTACGCCTTTACACCATGCTATCTGTGTGCCGGCCGGACGCATGCATTTTGGTGCTTCTAACGTCACACGTATGAGATTGCAAGGAATACTTGGTCACAGCCATACAGGTTACAATGAAAGTTGTGATATAAACAACTTTAACACTCTTACTAATATGTGCCACACTGTGAACCCACACCAAACAAAAATGACAAACACATTTCAGGAGAACATCCTCACAGTAGCACAACATAAACGCAACACAACAAATACCAGGAATCCTTTGCATCCATGACTCTTCCAGGCTATTTTATACACCCCCGCACCCCCAACCCCTCCCACCTCAACTGACGCACGGAGGAGAGGGGCGGGGAGGGGCGGGGTTTGGTGCTAGCTGGGTGTATAATATAGTCATGGATGCAAAGGATTCTGGGTATTTGTTGTGTTGCGTTTATGTTGTGCTACTGTGAGGATGTTCTCCCGAAATGTGTTTGTCATTCTTGTTTGGTGTGGGTTCACAGTGAGGCGCATATTAGTAAGAGTGTTAAAGTTGTTTATATCACAACCTTCAGTGTTGAACAAGTATGCCTTGCAGTCATGTACGTCCAGCTGCGGAAGCCACATACTGTATTACTAGGCTGGCAAGCTGTTTATACATGTTGAAGAAGGCGTCAAAGGCAGTGGCTTCATAGCACTGCCTTATTATTAATGTCTGAGTGACCATCAGCAGATTTACACGAGAATGGATGCTTTGAGAATTCGGGAAACTCCTGGAAAAGTTGGGAGGTTTGACAAGTGTAGTACTGTCAAGCGGAATTCTTGTTAAAGTCGCGGGCCGGGTGTCTAAAACCCCTGGTTTACATATAGCACAAAGCAAAAAAAACTCTTTATGCTGTTATTTCATTTTAAATTTTTAAAAGAGTTTTGTGGCTCCCATTGTCTTCTTTAAGAGGTAAAGGTTGCCGACCCCTGTTTTACACTCACCTTATTTATTCAATACAATTTCTTATCTATTCATTGTGTTTTAAATTAATTTAATATAATTATTATCTATTTATTATATATTTATTTACTTTTATTTTTGTTCATTGTATTATTATTCTTCCTAATTTATTTATTATTTTTACTATTATACATGTATTGTGCTGAAGTATACATTCATTTACTAGTTATACTTTTACACAGTCTTCATTGCTTTTCTCTACCTATTAGAAAATGTAGATATTTAAAAACAGAAAGTGAATGTTGACTTGTCTTGTGCAAGTGTAAACATGTGATGGTCCTCAATGTAACTTGTTAAACTTTGTTAAAACCATTAACATTACCATCATTGAAATGATGAGATCAGCATTTGTCATATACTGGATTATTTGAGTTAAAGGCTTTTGTTGTGTCGTTGAATATTTTGAGATGTGTCAAGGACATAATCTGTAGCTTTCAAGCCGACTTTCCCCCTAGTATGACAAAGTGTCTGTTGTTTTTGATACTGACAGCAAAATCATGTTTTAAAATCCATTGACTATATTGTTGTTGGTTAAAAATACTTTTGCATTGTTATTTGTTAAAAAAAAAGAAAAGGCCTGCATGTAAACAAACATCTGTGGTTATATCAGATAAATAACCATTCTCAATTTGTTTTTTGTTTTTCCAAAAAAACATAGCAAAGTTTCTTACCTGGTTGAGCTTGCGTCTTATCACCGTGGAAAGCTAGAAAGAAGAACAACTAGTCTGGGGATGTTGTCCAACAAACAGATTGCCTAAAATGCAGCAGAACCTGAACGCACGCTTGACATTTTGAAAAGAGTCCATTTGTTTTTCTCATGCAGGTGTGTCGAAAGACTCACAATACGAAGGTCTTAAACACTTGCAACATGTTAGACATGCCAACGCCCTTCCAGCAGGGTTGTGCGTGTCATGATAAAAACGTTTTAAAGATATTTTGTAACAATAACGTAAAATAAACATTACCAATAATCATAGAATTACAATCATTCTTTAACACCTAACTTTTAAATAATCACAAAATGTGTACATTTTCTGATCGTATACATGGTAGAAAGCAGATACGAGGCTGCCGCAAGCCTTTCCTGTCTGATCAGAGAGCAAGCACATTTTCCAGTTTCAGTGCACTGGGCGTAGTAGTCTAAGAGCAATGGATGAATACGGGGTAGAAAACAGAAGTTTTATGAAGTAATGTAATACTAATGCACATGCAGCATTTATCTTGGAGGGTGGAATTCTACAATATTTCCTTTCAGCTGCTTCTCCGTCAAACACACCATCAGCAGATTTCTCATTTTTTCATGGAAAAATGTCTGTCCTTTAGATATTATTTATACATTCTTGGCTAGTGTGAGTCATTCTTCTTCGATAAAAAAACTCAGGGCTCATCTCCTTTCCTCTCCTTTTCTCACCTTTCCTCTACTTTTAGTTTTTCCTTTATTACCTCTTGTGTTGTTTATTTTACCCCATATTTGTTCCCACAACCGCACCTTAAGTTGGAGTCTTTAATCTCGTTATATGCAAATATAATGACAAAGTCCATTCTATTCTATTCTATTCTTTTCTCTCTCTCTCTCTCTCTCTCTCTCTCTCTCTCTCTCTCTCTCTCTCTCTCTCCCCCAGCTTCTGTTTTATGTTACAAACCCTGTTGAAGAACCAATCAAGGTTCTACTGTGTGTTTCTTTGGCTGACGTAGTTGTACTTTCTTTACTTAGCATATATACTCGATACACATTTAAAAAAAAAACAATTTTTTAAAAATATGTTAAGCATGTTACTTAATATTTCTGTGTAATTGTCATTTGCCAGAGAATAATTTATGTTTTATTTATTACAACAGTATAATGTTTATTTTCTTATTATACTGTAATTATTTTCAAAACAAAACACTTTTTCTGGCACTCCGTTTAGGCTATGGGTCTTTCAAGAGCTCACTTTTTTGTTTGTTTAGTTTTTTTCTAAACTAAACAAAGTTGGGATGCTATCCTTTTATCCAAAAGAGAATCGATAAAGAACTAAACCTTTAAGCATAATCGAAAGATGAATCTGAATTGTAAAACTGTATACATTTTTGTCCAGAATAGGTACTGGTTGTCAACGGTTTTTTTTGTTTACGTCATTTAATACATCGATACACGGGCATCACTGGTTGCACGAAGCACATCAAGACAGTACTCAATTTCTTGCAGAATACCTGTAAACTTAAAATTTCAATGTGATCACAAACTTTAATAAACACTTATTTAAATAGAACACATCTTTTTAAGACATCCTATCAACTGACTTTGTAACATATTTTTTTAAACTGTTAAGACACTCTATGAACATCCTGTGTATTTTATAACAGACATATTTTACCAAAGTTTTATTTGAATAGATACATTAAATGAAATCAATCAAACAACAGACAATACATAGATTTTCCTTTTTAATCAATTGTTTATTTAATTTTAATTGGTAAAGGTTTTAGTTAGCGTTTCTCAATAATAAAAGCAAAACGCATTTACGGTTTATGTGAAGTCACGTGGGTTAGCTTCCTGTTGTAGACATGTCTGTATATAGATTTACCCATAGATATACTGTAGGTATATGTTTGGAAAAATTGACAATGATAAGGTCTAGAAGTAAACGCACAAAAATGTATTACTCAAAGTCACCATGAAGAGGGTGGCGTGAATAAGCTAGCAGTTGCTTTTTGTCCATCCACCCATCCATCCATTTTCTACT
Source organism: Nerophis ophidion (assembly GCF_033978795.1). Lineage (NCBI taxonomy): Eukaryota > Metazoa > Chordata > Actinopteri > Syngnathiformes > Syngnathidae > Nerophis > Nerophis ophidion. The sequence goes on along the minus strand of NC_084632.1, from coordinate 32,551,223 downwards.
GCTTGTCCCTTTCGGGGTCATTACCGTCTCTTTTCTGGGAAGAAGCCAACTGTCTCCAAACTCGACTTAATGTCAAAATTGAAGGTGAACATACTTTTACAACAAAAAAAAAAAATTTCTGGAAGAGGATGATTCTTCAGTTACAAATAAAAGGTTGGACCGCAAATGTTTTTTTTTTTTAATTTAATAAAAGTAAATAAATGGGGCTAACAAGTATTTGATAAAATGTTTATAAAAATTAATTATTCTCTTATTTTCCTCGTTACCCTCTTGGCGCAAACTTAATTAACACATAATTACAGCAGTGGTACTTAACCTGGGTTCGATTGAACCCTAGGGGTTTGGTGAGTTGGCCTCAGGGGTTCGGTGGAGGTCAAGACATACCCGACTCATCGTGTAAATACAAACTTCTCCCTATCGGCGTATTACGGATACGGCAACAGCTGACTGATTTGCAGGTGTGTCATTTGTTGTGAGTTTATCCACTGTTGGTTTTGTTCTTTGAACACGGTGATTGGGGGGATGGGCGGGGGGTGTTTAGCTTACGGCGAGGTTTGTTCCCCCGGGATGCAAACGGACTATTCCAGACAAGGCTCTCAGGTAGGAACATATTTATTAACTCGATAAATCTTGGCAGGTCATGAGGTAAACAAACATAAACTATGGTGTGGAACAAACACAAAACTGTGGTATGAAACAAACAAACATAAACTATGGCTTCGAACAAACACGAAACTGTGGCAAGAAATAAACAAGACTTACGTGGCCACGGCATGAATCGAGCAACATGAACTGCGGGGTATCACATGAAAACAAGCAATGACGCCAGGCCGACAGACTGGCAAAGACAGGCCTAAATAAGGGTCTTGATTACAATCAGGTGCGCGGTTCGAATACCAGAGGCAGGTGAAAATCATAAGTAGGCATGGTAACCAAAAAAAAAACAAGGGAGCGCAAACAGGAACTAAAAGAGTCCAAAAACTAACAAAAAAAATAACAAAAACATAATCCAGACCACAGATCATGACAAAATTAAGTCTTTGTTACCTAAAATATTTTCCCTACACTAATGTGTTACCAAAAACACATAACTTTGTCTTGAATTTGAAAAAAACAAAAAAAAAATGTTTTAACTAAAGAAGGATTCGGTGAATGCGCATATGAAACAGGTGGGGTTCGGTACCTCCAACAAGGTTAAGAACACCTGAATTACAGCATATTATTTTGAAGTGTGTTTATACGTGATTCATGCAATAAAGCTTTCACTTAGACCAGGGGTGCCCATTACGTCGATCGCGATCGACTGGTCGATCTCGGAGGGTGTGTCAGTCGATCTCAAGCCAGGCATTAAAAAATAGACATACAAATGAGCAATCATCAATCATACCAAGACTTCACTTTCGTCAGTTGTTTGACATTCTCGGCACCCGAGGATCTTGTGAGATGACGCTGGCTGCTGCAAGCTCATATTTAAGAAAAAAATCACTAACAGGGCGGACGCAGAGAAACACATTTTATTTCTAGAGACTCCGTACCTACTGTCAAAACTCTAAAGACCGACTGCACAGTTCCTGTCTTCACCATAAAAGACCTGTTTCATCCTGCCTGTGCTAACAAAATAAGAGTCTCAGAAAGCTAGCGTGCACAAGCTAGCAAGCTACGGAGTTTGATGCCAATGTATTTCTCCCCCGCCTTCAGCAACCGCTTTCTCACTTGCTTGCCCACCCGCACACTCACTGACGTCACTCACCTGCTGCCAGACATTAAAGGGCCACACACATATGCTACTCTCATAAAAAAGTGTTTAATAACGAGTATGCAAGTTGGACAAATGAGATGCCCAATCCAACCACTTTCATGTGGTATTGGACAGAAAGGAGGACTTTTTTTTTCCTCCATTTGAAAATGCGGACGTTATCAGCACCACTGTCTAATTCCAATCAATGCAAGTCATCAGAATCAAATACACCAACTTATATTCTTGTCTTCATGAAAGAAAGGAATCTATGTGTGTTAAACATGCTTGTATTATCATTAAACACCATTAACTTGTTAACAAAAATGTCTCTTTCATAAATAAATAAATATAAATTATAAATAGGAATGAGGTAGATCTCCTCGACTTGGTCAATTGAAAAGTAGCTCGCCTGCAGAAAAAGTGTGAGCGCCCCTGACTTAGACAGTCCTAATCAGAACTAAACTCTTACCCTGCAAATGTAGATTTTTGTTTCAGGGATATTCTATAATTGATCATTGTGCCAATGTTAAAAAAAAAAAAAGATGGTAAAAAACAAAAATGTGCTTGCCACAGTACATTAAAGCTCAGTTAGACACTAATAAACACACCTGTGACAATAACCAGTGATGGGTAATCTACTTGGAAAATGTAGTAAGCTAAGTTATCTCAGGGTGTTCAATCGTTCGCAACTGTACTGCTTGGCTAGTAAGCTGAGGCACTAGTTACACTGGATAAGATGTAGCTTAGTGACAGGGGAAGTTATCCCCAAGGAATTGTAGCGAGCTAAAATCCAATCTACATGTCAAAAGTAGCTTGCTACATCAACACTACATATTAAACAAATTCTCATTGGCTCCACAGACCCCCATATGAAAACATCCGCTAGGGACCCATAAGAGCTCTGCCAGTGATTATTATCACCCATTTTAATTTCAATGACCCCCAGTTTGACACAAATTAAGCCAAGCCCATTTAATGGCATTTCTAATGTGTATGAGCCCGCATGTCTAATAGCAATGTTAATGTAACTGAGAGTGTACAAATGGAACCAATAAGGGTCCATTAATGTTGACTATTTGTGATTTAGCTGGGGACACCCGGGTTCCCCACATCCAATTGTACGTATGTATTATTTTAGTTTGTCTTTTATTTGGCCCACCTCTACAATGTTATCCATTTTCTCTGCCTACTGTAGCAGCTTTCTAGATGTTGACAAAAAAGTACAATGACTTTTGTGTTTTTGGTTATGTGCAGTAAAACCTTTCATGAATTCAACTCATCTTGATGTGTCGTTCTAAATTTGTGTTCGACAGTTTGGATGTTTACAGAGTAAACAATTGAAAATAAAGGTTTGGGGCGTTGTTTTCTCTAAATGCCTGAGTGTGTCTAAGTAGGGTTAAGGAGACACATTATTGTGGGTTTCCTGGATGTCGTCTTCATCGCCGAAGGAAAAATCTGCACAGAGTATCGTATTTTTCGGACTATAAATTGCAGTTTTTTTTCATAGTTTGGCCGGGGTGCGACATATACTCCAGAGCAACTTATGTGTGAAATTATTAACACATTACCATAAAATATCAAATAATATTATTTATCTAATTCGCAGAAGAGACGAAGAAAATGTCAGCAGTCGTCACATACACGACAACCAATAATAATTCGGCGGGGGAGGGTCATGGCAGAAGTGCTTTGTGGGTCATGGAATGCTAACTGCTATATGTTATATGCTACTGCCGTTGCTTTTAAAATGGATCATTTCATCGTTGGCGGTAACTTATAAAAACTGAGAAGGGCTGAACAAAAATGGCACCGAAAAGGAAATCATGTACTGCATATTACACAATATCAAATATTATTATTTATCCCATTCGCAGAAGACACCAAGAAATGATCAACAATCGTCACACACACGTCAGCAATCGTCACATACACGTCAACCAATAAGAATTCGGCAGGGGCGGGTCATGGCAGAAGTGCATTGTGGGTCATGGAATGCTAACTGCTGTATGCTATATGCTACTTGCTTAACTATTAAAATGATCATTTCATCATTGGCAGTAACTTATAAAAACTGAGAAGGGCTGAACAAAAATTGGACCGAAAAGGAAATCATGTACTGCAGATTACAAGCTGGACGTAGTGAAATATGCAGCAGAAAATGACAAGAGGAAGCGGCGCATACCTTTGGAGTTGGCAGAGTTGTTTAGAAGCGACATCGAGGAAGATGATTTCATGGGATTTATCGATTAGGAGTGACAGATTGTTTGGTAAACATATAGCATGTTCTATATGTTATAGTTAATGTGGGCTCTACCGAGGATGTCGTTGTGGTTTGTGCAGCCCTTTGAGACACTAGTGATTTAGGGCTATATAAATAATCATTGATTGATTGATAGTTATTTGAATGACTCTTACCATAATATGTTACGTTAACATACCAGGCACGTTCTCCGTTGGTTATTTATGCGTCATATAACGTACACTTATTCATCCTGTTTTTCACTATTCTTTATTTATTTTAAATTGCCTTTCAAATGTCTATTCTTGGTGTTGGATTTTATCAAATAAATTTCCCCCAAAAATGCGATTTATACCTCAGTGCGACGTACATACGTTTTTTTCCTTCTGTATTATGCATTTTCGGCTGGTGCGACGTATTCTCCGGAGCGACTTATAATCCGAGAAAATTGGGTATATTACATGTTTTGTTTTGTTTTTTTACACATAAGCTTGAAGCTTCCCTGTCTCTAACTCCCTTGTTGTCTTGTGAAATATGTGTGTCTGTTATAATTTTGCTTCCTAGTTTTGCCAGTCCGTAATGTTTCGCACAAAGCTTAGCCAATCGTGACTCATATGAGCACCAACCAATCATAATGGATTATTTCCAAATATGTTTTGTCCCCCCTGGATTTGCTGTCAATTTCCCTTCTTTGTAGCTTGTCGCTTTGATGTAAGCTACCTCGTCACATAAGTCTAAAAATAGCTAAGCTACAGGAACCACTACTGGTTCAAAAAGTAACAACGCTACCACCACGCTACTGAGAAATATTTTGTTAAACTACGTAGAGTTGTTACTTGTAGCGAGCTACTGCCCAACACTGGCAATAACATAGTCTTCTCAACAGTATTAAGGGAATTTTATTTTCCCAAAACATTTCACTGTCTGTACTGAAAGGTACATTATGATACAGTGGGGCAAAAAAGTATTTAGTCAGCCACCGATTGTGCAAGTTCTCCCACTTAAAATGATTACAGAGGTCGGTAATTTTCATCATAGGTACACTTCAACTGTGAGAGACAGAATGGGGAGAAAAATCCAGGAATTCACACTGTAGGAATTTTAAAGAATTTATTTGTAAATTTTGGTGGAAAATAAGTATTTGGTCAATCATTCGAATCTCTCACTGATGGAAGTAGGTTTTGGCTCAAAATCTCACGATACATGGCCCCATTCATTCTTTCCTTAACACGGATCAATCATCCTGTCCCCTTAGCAGAAAAACAGCCCCAAAGCATGATGTTTCCACCCCCTTGCTTCACAGTAGGTATGGTGTTCTTGGGATGCAACTCAGTATTCTTCTTCCTCCGAACACGACGAGTTGAGTTTGTACCAAAATGGATACATGGATGATACAGCAGAGGATTGGGAGAATGTCATGTGGTCAGATGAAACCAAAATAGAACTTTTTGGTATAAACTCAACTCGTCGTGTTTGGAGGAAGAAGAATACTGAGTTGCATCCCAAGAGCACCACAAATGCTTATTTTCCACCATAATTTACAAATAAATTCTTTAAAATTCCTACAATGTGAATTCCTGGATTTTTTTTTGCACAATCTGTCTCGGACAGTTAAAGTGTACCTATGATGAAAATTACAGACCTCTGTCATCATTTTAAGAGGGAGAACTTTCACAATCGGTGGCTGACTAAATACTTTTTTGCCCCACTGTATGTATTTTCTATTAGTATTTTTTATTGTCATATATTGGTGTATAAATTATAATGATGGACACGTGTGCAAAGATATTATTAAAACTAGTAAAACATTCAAAAAACCACCCTCCACCACCACACACACCCCACCAAGCATTGTTGAATACAAGCGTTTATTAAATTCGTTACATACTGTGTCAGTGAATCCATCCATTTTATACAAAGCTTATTCTGTTTAGCAATACAGGGAACTTGGGCCTATTCTGACTAAAGTTTGGTCGCCATGCAATTACAGGACACTTGTCAAGATCCAGATGCAGCAGACTGTTTTGGAATACTACCAATTGTCCCCAGTTCATAGTATATTTATCTAGTTAAAGTGTGCTGCATGACAGTACTTTGTGTGTAAAATTAAATCATCAAGCAATGGAGAACGATTTTCTTAATACTTTCTTCTTAGCTATTTGTTTTGGTGCCACAGTCTGCAGGAGCCTCCTGACCAGGTCAAGTCGGCCCGTCCTGATGAGGGCCCGAGACAACTCTGTGACCTCTGCTGTGTTTGTCCTGTAAAGGCACCTCAGCTCGGCCTTAACCACATGCGCAGGGTACTTCTCCTCAGCCTTCTGCACACACTGTTCCATCTGTGTGACGGCGTGGTTGGGGTCTGGCTCGCCCAGTATGAACAGAGCCAGTAAGGCCTGGAGGAGGCAGCGCAGAGCTGTGGTATCAGCGCTTGTCCGTCTCTCCAAGTCCAGAGCGTGTTTGAAACAATCTGCAGCGTTTTGCTCCTCGCCCTTGAGCAGGAGGCAGCGTCCTCTGAGCAAGTGGACGTCAGGCAAGCTGTCACCCAGTTCATACTGCAGGGCTTTGGACAGACTCACCAAGGCATTGTTTATTGCTCCTTCATCCACTAAAAGGCTCTCCTGGAGTGCGTCCACACCCATGTAGTAGTACACCTGGCAGAGAAAAAATCAATTTTTTAAAAAGGCAACTAGTTTTCTTTGCTCATTGTGTCGTACCTGTGCCATCTCTAGGTGAGTCCTCAAACATGGACGCGCAGTCAGGACTTTATTCAGGTTTTTCCGGGCCTCGGTTAGCAATTGTCTGTCTGGGATTCCGCCTTCCCCACTTTTGGCCTTTTCTAGATCCCTTACGTAAAGCATTGTGTTGATCTACAACACACATACACAGGATTAATATAAAAACATTTTTGCTTCATCATGTAATATTTTGTTAGGTTTCTTTCTCCTCTTTTTTTCACTTTGTGGACCTGACCGCAAGCCTTTGAATACGTGACACAACCAGGAAGTGTTGCGATTTGGATGGATGGATGAATGGAGTTTAATATATTTTCAAAATATGTCTTTGCTTGCAAAACATGTTTTTCTGTCCCCAAAATCTGCCTTTGTGACATCAACATTAAGACTCAAATATAACGCCATAGCCCCTAAAACCGTATGGAGGAAGCACTTTTCAAGCTTTCGAACCTTCCAAGACATTTCGTATGCAGTTTGAAATCCGCGGCAATGTATTGATGAAGGCAAAGTTATTGAATTTATTTTCATTTATCCGGTCGACTGACTCACTTACTATTATCAGTGCAGTCCTAAATTTGTATACATTTTTCTAATGAGTCCAGATATCAAATTTAAAGGCCCACTGAAACCCACTACTACCCACCACGCAGCCTGAAAGTTTATATATCAATGATGAAATATTAACATTGCAACACATGCCAGTACGGCTTTTTTAGTTTACTAAATTGCAATTTTATATTTCCCGGGATTTTTTTCTTGAAAACGTCGCGTAATGATGACGTGTACGCGTGACATCACGAGCTGTTATTAATATGAGCGCTGCGTACACACACAGCTAAAAGTCGCCTGCTTTAACGGCATAATTACACAGTATTTTGGACATCTGTGTTGCTGAATCTTTTGCAATTTGTTCAATTAATATTGGAGAAGTCAAAGTAGAAAGACGGAGTTGGGAAGCTTTAGCCTTTAGCCACACAAACACATGGTGATTCCTTGTTTAAGATTCACGGAGGTGAAACTTTAGTATGGATCACAGCGGACATGGATCCCGACTACATGTCAACCAGCAGGTTTCGGTGAGAAAATTGTGGTTAAAAAGTCGCCTCTTACCGGATATCAGCTGAGCTTGTGCCGTCCATACAGCTGCCGTCGACTTACCCGAGACACTGCGCGTCAACACCCGGCCGTGGACGTACACTTCCGACTATCAGGTACAGTTAAACTCACTAAAACACTCGCAACACGATAGAAAAATAAGGGATTTCCCAGAATTATCCCAGTAAATGTCTCTAAAAACATATGAATCCGTCTCAATGCAACGCGATTGCAATCACGTTTTTTTTTTTTTTAAACTTCCATCCATCCATCCATCTTCTTCCGCTTATCCGAGGTCGGGTCGCGGGGGTAGCAGCCTAAGCAGGGAAGCCCAGACTTCCCTCTCACCAGCCACTTCGTCTAGCTCTTCCCGGGGGATCCCGAGGCGTTCCCATGCCAGCCGGGAGACATAGTCTTCCCAACGTGTCCTGGGTCTTCCCCGTGGCCTCCACCGGTTGGAACTGCCCTAAACACCTCCCTAGGGAAGCGTTCGGGTGGCATCCTGACCAGATGCCCGAACCACCTCATCTGGCTCCTCTCGATGTGGAGGAGCAGCGGCTTTACTTTGAGTTCCTCCCGGATGGCAGAGCTTCTCACCCTATTTCTAAGGGAGAGCCCCGCCACACGGCGGAGGAAACTCATTTCGGCCGCTTGTACCCGTGATCTTATCCTTTCGGTCATGACCCAAAGCTCATGACCATAGGTGAGGATGGGAACGTAGATCGACCAGTAAATTGAGAGCTTTGCCTTCCGGCTCAGCTCCTTCTTCACCACAACGGATCGGTACAACGTCCACATTACTGAAGACGCCGCACCGATCCGCCTGTCGATCATCTCACGATCCACTCTTTTTAACTTTTTTTTTTTTTTTCTAGTCCGTCGCTATCAATATCCTCAAACACAAATCTTTCATCCTCGCTGAAATTATTGGGGAAATTGTCGTTTTCTCGGTCTGAATAGCTGTTTTTGTTGGAGGCTCCCATTAAAATCAATGTGAATATATGAGGAGCCATCAACTTGTGACGTCATCTTCTGCGACTTCCGGTAGAAGCAGGGCTTTTCTCCAGTTGCGATTTCTATTGTCGATGTTCTCTACTAAATCCCTTCAGCAAAAATATGGCAATATTGCGAAATGATCAAGTATGACACATAAAATGGACCTGGTATCCCCGTTTAAATAAGAAAATCTCATTTCAGTAGGCCTTTAATGCTTTTTAATGCCATTCAATGTGTATGTACGCAAAATTCATTTAATGCTTTTTAATGTCCTACAGAATCTCTGTATGTGCTTTGCTTTAAGATGCTATTTCATTTATGTATGTATGTATGTATGTATATATATTTAGTTAGTTTATTATTTCTTCGGTCAATGGTCAACAAAATAAACAAACAGTTTTACATAAACAAACAGATGTACATTCATAAACAAACAGTTGTACATTCATAAATTAAAAAATATACATATATGTACATACATATACATAAATATGTATATGTATGTGTGTGTGTGGATTAATATATATATATATTTTTTGTATATATGTATGTATGTGTATATATGTATGTATATACAATACATACATATATTTTATATATAAGGTATATTTTATATATATATATATATATATATACATATATAAAGATATACATACATATATTTCTTATACATAATATATATAAATACATATATTTCTTACATATAATATATATACATACATACATTGTGTATATATATATATATATATATATATATATATATATATATAATTCCAAAACCAAACCTGAACCAGCAACACTCAGAACTGCAATAAACAGAGCAATTGAGGAGACACTAACATGACACAGAACAAACCAAAAGTAGTGAAACAAAAATGAATATTATCAACAACAGAATCAATATTAGTTATAATTTCAGCATAGCAGTGATTAAAAATCCCTCGTTGACATTATCATTAGACATTTATAAAAATAATTTAAAAAAACAATAGTGTCACAGTGGCTTACACTTGCATCGCATCTCATAAGCTTGACAACACACTGTGTCCAATATTTTCACAAAGATAAAATAAGTCATATTTTTGGTTCGTTTAATAGTTAAAACAAATTTACATTATTGCAATCAGTTGATAAATCATTGTCCTTTACAATTTTAAAAGCTTTTTTTTTTAAAAACTACTACTCTGCTAGCATGTCAGCAGACTGGGGTAGATCCTGCTGAAGTCCTATGTATTGAATGAATACAGAATCGTTTTGAATCGGAAAACAATCGTTTTTAAATCCAGAATCGCGTTGAATCGTGACCCCAAGAATCGATATTGAATCGAATCGTAGGACACCCAAAGATTTGCAGCCCTAATATATATATATATATATATATATATATATATATATATATATATATATATATATATATATATATATATATATCCATCCATCCATCCATCCATTTCTACCGCTTATTCCCTTTTGGGGTCGCGGGGGGCGCTGGCGCCTATCTCAGCTACAATCGGGCGAAAGGCGGAGTACACCCTGGTCAAGTCGCCACCTCATCACATGACCAACACAGATAGACAGACAACATTTACACTCACATTCACACACTAAAGCCAATTTAGTGTTGCCAATCAATCTATCCCCAGGTGTATATATATATACATAAATATATATATATCCATCCATCCATCCATTTTCTACCGCTTATTCCCTTTCGGGGTCGCGGGGGGCGCTGGCGCCTATCTCAGCTACAATCGGGCGGAAGGCAGGGTACACCCTGGACAAGTCGCCACCTCATCGCAGGGCCAACACAGATAGACGGACAACATTCACACTCACATTCACACACTAGGGCCAATTTAGTGTTGCCAATCAACCTATCCCCAGGTGCATGTCTTTGGAAGTGGGAGGAAGCCGGAGTACCCGGAGGGAACCCACGCATTCACGGGGAGAACATGCAAACTCCACACAGAAAGATCCCGAGCCTGGATTTGAACCCAGGACTGCAGGAACTTCGTATTGTGAGGCAGACGCACTAACCCCTCTGCCACCGTGAAATATATATATATATATATATATATATATATGTAAAAGGGAATAAGCGGTAGGAAATGGATGTATGTATGTATGTGTATATATATATATATATATATTTTTTTTTTTTTATCAACTGTATGTATATGCATATACATTTTGTTTAATCAATTCTTGAAATTGATGTATCAATTTAGAATTGGGACAAATAAGAATCGCAATTCGAATGTGAATCAGTTTTTTTTACCACCCCAAATATTTAGGGTTATCCTTCTTTATCTCAGATTTTAGTATATATTACGTAAGATATGCAAATCAAACCCAGTATGAAAACAATTGTCCATCCATCCATTTTCCCATCACTTGTCCCTCTCGGTACAGATATTTATTCTTGCTTTGATTATATTTTTTCAGATGGTGAGTTGAAATACACCTGAATTTAAGTGTCAAAACTTACAGTATGTGTCCTCTTGTATTCTGCGACCCTGCAATGAAGCTACAATTGTATTGCAGTTGTGAAGTTTAATAGTGAATCAAACAGTTAATTCCTTGTTGGAGGTGTTTGGTAGATTGATGTTAAAATCAGGTGGTATCGAAGACAGTAATGTAGTTTAAAAAAAGGAAATAAATTTATCCTGCTCTCAAATATAGCAATTTACAATTCACAATTCAGCTGCATATCCTTATAAGGTTGGTTTGCATGAGATTGATTGCTAATATGACCCTGCTGTTGTCTCGTACCTTGGCGAGAGTACAGTAGGCCTGCCAGTTGAGCTCAGGATCTGGAAGCACATTGAGAGCCATGTTGCAGATCCCTGTGGCCATCTCATGTTTGCCCAGCAGAAAAAACAGCTTGGCCAGGAGGTTAAGGATAAAAGTGTCGTCATTAGCCAACTTTATGGCCTGAAAAACACACAGTAAGATATTCAGTGCCGTGCAAAAGAAATCATCCCCTATGTAGAATGCCTTTTCTTACAGATGTTTGGGCCTTTTGTTGCTTAAATTGTTTTAATCAGAGTGGCTTTTTTGACTAGCATTTTACTAAAAAAGTTCTTAACATACCTAAGTGATGAGACTTTGGTCTGATGAGAAAACAGTTTTAGATGAGACGCTATGTTTAGCCAACACAAAACACAGCACATCACCACAAACACCCGAAGAATGGTGGTGGAAACATTATGTTGCTGGGCCAGTTAGAGAGAAACATAAAAGCATAGAAGTATCAGCAAATCCTACACTACACTGTAATCTGTTTAAACATGTAAGAGAAAATTGATTTAGGAACCAAAGCAAATAATTACAAACTTACATCCATCCGTCCATTTTCTACAGCTTGTTCAAGGCAATTGTATTGCCGTGGCCAAGTCAGATTCCAGATCTCAATTTTTGTGGATTTGTAGTTGATTTGTAAAGAAAAGAGCTGCTCACGCGTGATCCCCACTTAACCGGTTTGAGCTACAGTGATACTTCAGGATACAAGTTTTTCCTCATTCTTCAGGATGCGAGCAAAAATTTGGGTTACGAGCTTAGTTGGCGTAGCAAATGCCACAGTGAACCCCAAAAGAACAAACCAAAACATTCGGTCCCTTACTTGCAAGCATTAGTTTATAGCTAAAGATCGACATCATTTAGTTTGTCCACTCAGTCTTCCGCAGGGTCTTAAAAAGTCTTAAATCCAATCCTTTGAATTTAAGGCCTTAAAATGTCTTAAAGGGGAACATTATCACAATTTCAAAAGGGTTGAAAACAATAAAAATCAGTTCCCAGTGGCTTGTTGTATTTTTTTAAGTTTTTTTCAAAATTTTACCGGTCCCGGAATAGCCCTAAAAAAAGCTTTAAAGTGCTTGATTTTCGCTATTTGCGATGCGACCATTCATTTCCCTGTGACGTCATACAGTGCTACCAATGTAAACAAACAATGGCAAGATATAGCAACATTAGCTCGGATTCAGACTCGGATTTCAGCGGTTTAAGCGATTCAACAGATTACGCATGTATTGAAACAGATGGTTGGAGTATGAAAGTATTGAAGAATAAACTGAACCTATTGAGCGAATAGCTATTAACGCTATTCATAGCCATAGCATGGCCGAATAGCTGCATTAGCATCGCCGGTAAAATGTGCGGACTAAACGTTCAGGACTTTCGCATCACTTCACACTGGAGCAACTTAAATCCGTCGATTGGTAAGTGTTTTTTTGGCATTACATGTGGGTGGAAGGAAACGTAATATAGTTGCAAATGCATCTGGAGGTTATCCATATATCTCTGTGCCATGTCTGCTTCAGCACCGCCGGTAAATAGCATGTTAGCATTGATTAGCGTAGCATGTTAGCATCGATTAGCTGGCAGTCAACATCAACAAAACTCACCTTTGTGATTTAGTTGACTTTATAGTTGCAAATGCATCTGCAGGTTATCCATACATCTCTGTGCCATGTATGATTCAGCACCGCCGGTAAGTAGCATGTTAGCATTGATTAGCATAGCATGTTAGCATTGATTAGCTGGCAGTCACGCCGCGACCAAATATGTCTGATTGGCACATAAATCAACATCAACAAAACTCACCTTTGTAATTTAGTCGACTTTATCATTGCAAATGCATCTGTAGGTTATCCATACATCTCTGTGCCATGTAAAATGTGGAGACACTTTGGTACATTCAATGGGGGTCTGGCGGCAGACACTTTCGCATCTTCGGGCCAGTGGTGCCACTTGAATCCCTCCCTGTTAGTGTTGTTACACCCTCCGACAACACACCAACGAGGCGTGATGTCTCCAAAGTTCAAAAAAATAGTTGAAAAAACGGAAAATAACAGAGCTGAGACCCGGTGTTTGTAATGTGTTGAAAATTAAAATGGCGGCTGTATTACCTCGGAAACGTCACGTTTTGAAGTCATCACCACATGAGTGATAAATAGAAAGGCGTTTAATTCGCCAAAATTCACCCATTTAGAGTTCGGAAATCGGTAAAAAAAAATATGGTCTTTTTTCTGCACCATCAAGGTATATATTGACGCTTACATAGGTCTGGTGATAATGTTCCCCTTTAAATTCTATCAAAATCTCCTAAAAAGGTCTCAAAAACGTTATGTTGGCTCGGGACTGTCAAGGGAACGATAATGGAAAAGTTTAAAATCCAGTACAGGTCCATGTCAAAGGATGTCCCAGAAACATGTGCCCAGATGTACAGGGATAGACTTGTACCTTTGTCAGTATGGATGTGAAATTAATCTTTTTTTTTTAAATTATGGTCTTAAAAGAGTCTTAAAAAATCTTACATTTGAATTGTTGAAAAGAAGGAAGAAAGTGATTGTGAAGGACAATTCTGAGATGAAGAAGCGGGTGATATTGATTGAATTTAAAAAAAAAATGTAATCATTACAAAATCATTGCTGAGCTTGTAGCGGACTTGGTGAGACCGTTCAGGGGTAGCGCTGCTAGTCTGCACCATACTGAAGCAGAATGAGTCAATAATACCAGCCAAGGACACTAAAATAATGTTTAAAATTACAGAAACCGCTGATGGTGTGATTGACTGAGAAGCAGCTTGGCGGATACTGTAGAAGTCCACTCTTCATAAACTACTATAGTAGTACATTTTATTATATTGTTCTTTATACAATATGTTTTATATAAAAGTTTGTTTTTCTTTTTAAAAAGGCATGTTAATTTAAAAAAAAATTTGCTTTTTTTTTTGTTTGGGGGCGAGGGGGGCAAGCGCCGCTTACATCAATTTCCACTCAATTGAAATGCAATACAAGTTTTTTAAGGAATATGATACATCACAGATGCAATTAAACTTGTAGTGGTACTGTATATACAGTATTTATGATACGTTACCACTACAAGGAGGAATATGGGAACATTTCGGGGATTAATCAAGTATTTCTGATTCTGGTATCCAGATGTGCCAGTATGATGGAGGCGGAGCCACACAGACTCACTGCTATGATTGCAGCCAAAAGTGTAGTTCCTGTACTAAATAGGGTGTGAATACTTTACCATATGTGTTTTAATATAATTGACACAAATGTATGAACATTTATTTTCACTTTGACATGAAATTAGCTTATTTTTGCCATTTTCTATCAAAAAAACTAATTGCCCATGATTTAATTAAAAAAAAAAAAGGCTACATCCAATGGGGTGAATACTTTTGTAAGCACTATTGTGTTAGAAGCAAATGCAAAGTCAAAGTTCTGTAGTCCGACCACAGAAAATACTCAAATTCAAAAAGTATCTTAGACAACAGAATGTTTCCCCTGCCAGTTCATCATTTGTAACATTTAACGTTTAACATTAACGTTTGTCAATACTATAATGCAACATTGCAGTTTAGAACTTACAGATCCATAGCAGGATAGAGGATCCGTGGCCGAGTAGCCACAGTCATGAACGGACATTGGCACTGCGCTGAACTCATCCTGTCTCTCCAGCATGATGCCAACGTAACACCAGGAAAGAGCTGGAAACAACACGAGTAATGTTGTCACTTGAAAGACTGAATACATCTGATCAAAGTAGAAAAAAATATATTTCACCTCCTGAGACCCAGACATGGATTTTCTCTTCTTTAAGGGCAAAGTTTCACTGCCGTATTTTAAAGGCCTACTGAAACCCACTACTACCCACCACGTAGTCTAATAGTTTATACATCAACGATGAAATATTAACATTGAAACACATGCCAATACGGCTTTTTTAGTTTACTAAATTACAATTTTGAATTTCCCGGGAGTTTCGTCTTGGAAATGTCGTGTAATGATGACGTGTACGCAGGACGTCACGCGTTTTTAGGAAGTATGAGCGCTATGCACACACACACAGGTAAAAGTCGTCTGCTTTAACGGCATAATTACACAGTATTTTGGAAATCTGTGTTGCTGAATCTTTTGCAATTTGTTCAATTAATAATGGAGAAGTCACAGTAGAAAGATGGAGTTGGGAAGCTTTAGCCGTTAGCCACACAAACACACGGTGATTCCTTGTTTAAAATTCCCGGAGCTGAAACTTTACTAAGGATCAGAGCGCGGTCAAGCAGACATGGATCCCAACCGAATGTCAACCAGCAGGTTTCGGTGAGAAAATTGTGGTTAAAAAGTCGCCACTTACCGGATATCAGCAGAGGATTTCCAAAGATGTTTGTTTTATTGGGGTTCGTCCAATGAACTAGAACAGCGGCTCTCAAACTTTTTTTCACCAAGTACCACCTCAGAAAACATTCGACTTTCAAAGTACCACCTGTCACACCTATGGATCATGTTTTGTTTTGTCATGTTATGTTTTTGATTTTGGACATTCGGTCACGTTTTGCACTTCCTGGTTTTGTTTGTTTCCATGCCAACGTATTAGTTCCCACCTTGTCACGCCCCTGCCCTCAGTCCCGCACCTGTTCCTGATTATCACAGCCAGTATTTAAGTCATTTTCTTCTGTTCATCATTCTGGGATCCTCACACATGCGCACGCACCCTACCCATGCTGCACCTCCTTCATGTCCTTGTCCATAGTTCCAAGTTTTTGTATTTATACCATTGTGCTAGTTTTGTTTATAGTTTATTATTATTCATAGCCAATTGTTTTTGTGCAAAGTCCTTTAGTTTATGTCCATCATTTCATGCCATCGAGCAGGTGTTTTTTGTTTCACGTTTGTAGTGTTTAGCCAAGTTTCTTCCTCCATTGTGAGTGCTTTTTGTTGTTTATTTGTTTATTAAATAAAAAACCATGCCTGACTCGTCCCACATCATCCTTGCATCGAGGAAGCACAAACATCCACCGCCCAAGCCTGACAGAAGGATCCCAGCAAAAGGACTTCCTCGCAAACGATGTGGAAGAAATATTCCTCACGGAAGCATACAAGCAGGAGATGTTCCTCCGGCTCGTCGCGGACGCTCAGCCATAGGCGCACGAGGAAGAAGAGGAGTTGAGCGATGAAGAGCTTCCTCCCGGCGCGGTAGAAGCATGGAGCCAACTTCTGGCGAAAGTGGCGGATGCAGAGGACCGCTTCCGCCCCCACTCACGGGTCAGCCGGATGTCCTCCCCAGCACCTGGCTCATCGCGCGGTGACGACACACCACCTGGGACGCGAGCGCCCCGGCGGCGGTCCGGAGCAGCGCACAGGCACGCGCAGAAAAGGGACAGGACTTGTCCCTCAACGCTGTCTGACAGGTTCGCACCGTGCGGCTTTTCCTCACCTCCCAAGCCACACATTTTTTTTTCTGCAGATAGTCAAAATGAATCCAAAGTTCATGCCACGCCCCCCAGGACTCAAGCCCCCCCCCCCCAAGCTACAACATTTTTTTTCAAAAAATCAAACTAAGACAAATAAAAGAAAAGGACTATTTAGAGAATTTAAAGGGGAAGATTCTGCCCTCCTCCTTACCGCCCTCTGCCCTCCCCAAAAGACTGTTCCAGATCATGGTGATAGTGTCTGGCAGCCACTCCTTGAGGGGGGGGCTGGGGCTGGGAGCTTGAGGGTTGGTTCTGCCCAGTGCGGTTCCAAGCCACAGCGACCAGCACGTCCCCCACCTCCAGTTTTTCAGCCGGTTAAGCTGCAGCTTCCAGCTCCAAGACCAAGTCCACGTCCAGCTCCAAGACCAAGTCCACGTCCAGCTCCAAGACCACGCCAAAGCCCAAGTCCACACCAAAGTCCAAGTCCAAGACCAAGTCCGATGCTAGCACCAAGTCCAGGTCCAAGGCTAGCTCCAAGTTCAGTTCTGATGCTAGCACCAAGTTCAAGTCCAAGTCCAAGGCTAGCACCACGACCTGCTCCACGGCTAGCGCCACAACCAAGTCCACGGCTAGCACCGCGACCAAGTCCACGGCTAGCGCCACGACCTGCTCCACGTCAAAGTCCTCGTCCACGTCCACGGCTGGTACCAGTGCCAGCTCCACGAAGCCAAGCTCCGCCAGTGCCAGCTCAAGGACGCCAAACGCCGCCAGTGCCTGCTCCATGTCGCCAAGCGCCGCCAGTGTCAGCTCCACGTCGCCAAGCGCCGCCAGTGGCAGCTCCACGTCGCCAAGTGCCCCCAGTGGCAGCTCCATGAAGCCAAGCGCCCCCAGTGGCAGCTCCACGTAGCCAAGTGCCCCCAGTGGCAGCTCCACGTAGCCAAGCGCCGCCAGTGGCAGCTCCACGTAGCCAAGCGCCCCCAGTGGCAGCTCCACGAAGCCAAGCGCCCTCAGTGGCAGCTCCACGAAGCCAAGCGCCCCCAGTGGCAGCTCCACGTAGCCAAGCGCCCCCAGTGGCAGCTCCACGTAGCCAAGCGCCCCCAGTGGCAGCTCCACGAAGCCAAGCGCCCTCAGTGGCAGCTCCACGAAGCCAAGCGCCCTCAGTGGCAGCTCCACGAAGCCAAGCGCCCTCAGTGGCAGCTCCACGAAGCCAAGCGCCCTCAGTGGCAGCTCCACGAAGCCAAGCGCCCCCAGTGGGAGCTCCACGAAGCCAAGCGCCCCCAGTGGGAGCTCCACGAAGCCAAGCGCCGCCAGTGGCAGCTCCACGACCAAGTCCAAGTCCACGACCAAGCCCAAGTCCACGTCGACCGCCAAGCCCAAGTCCACGTCGACCGCCAACGCCTGCCACGATGATGACTCGCCCGCCTCCTTGTTGGCCACGGATGTGGCTGCTACGTGGGCGTCCACCACGCCAAGGATGTCGACCTCCTCGTCGGCCACAGTTGTGGCCACTACGTGGTCGTCCGCCACGCCAAGGGGGTCGGCCACGGATGTGGCCGTTCCCGGGTCGCCCACCTCGGTCCTCCACGCGTCGCCGCCACCTGACCTTGCCCCGTTGGATACGGGGACACGTGGTTTGGCGATCCACCGCCATGTCCCCTCCCGCCCTCCCATGACTCTCGATCATAGTTTTGTTTTGTTTTTTTGTTTTTGGACATCTGGGAGCTGTCTTTAACGGGGGGGCTCTGTCACACCTATGGATCATGTTTTGTTTTGTCATGTTATGTTTTTGATTTTGGACATTCAGTCACGTTTTGCACTTCCTGGTTTTGTTTGTTTCCATGCCAACGTATTAGTTCCCACCTTGTCACGCCCCTGCCCTCAGTCCCGCACCTGTTCCTGATTATCACAGCCAGTATTTAAGTCATTTTCTTTCTGTTCATCATTCTGGGATCCTCACACATGCGCACGCACCCTACCATGCTGCACCTCCTTCATGTCCTTGTCCATAGTTCCATGCCGTGTAAGTTTTTGTATTTATGCCATTGTGCTAGTTTTGTTTATAGTTTATTATTATTCATAGCCAATTGTTTTTGTGCAAAGTCCTTTAGTTTATGTCCATTTCATGCCATCGAGCAGGTGTTTTTTGTTTCACGTTTGTAGTGTTTAGCCAAGTTTCTTCCTCCATTGTGAGCGCTTTTTGTTAATTGTTTATTAAATAAAAAACCATGTACTTCATGCCTGACTTGTCCCACATCATCCTTGCATCGAGGAAGCACAAACATCCACAGCCCAAGCCTGACACCACCATAATGAGCAACATTAAAATACAATAGCATGGTAAGCTTAATTATTCATTAAAACAAGGCAGAGGTTGTATTTACCAAGTATATGTAACATGTTGGCCACTGGTATTTTACACACAATTTGAACAGTACCACTGTGTTTGGACGTAGGAAAATAAAACACTGTATTTCAATCAAGTGATTCTGTGACATACTACTAGTGGCACGTGCACCACAGTTTGACAATTACTGAACTAGAAGATATGTAGTCCCAATATGACGTACCAGCATGAAGTACTTTATTACCAAATTCTCCCGACTATAAGCTGCACCGATATATGAGCCGCAACCACAACATTTTACAAGAAAAAACATATTTTTCATATATTAGCTGCATTGGAACATGGATGGATGGACTATAAGCCCCAAATATATACCCCTATGTTGTGAAATGAGATATTTATTTAGAAAGATTTTGTAAGGTTTATTTACATACCTAATTGTTTCCAAACAGTACAGTAAAACGGCTGATCAACACAATGTCTTTATTCATCCTTTTACGAGATGAGTAAGTTGTTTCTCCTTTCTTAATAAGGTACAAGATATGTATTGGGAGTCCTTTTCTTTGTAGTTTGTAAACATTTTTAGTTTGAAGACTTGAAGTGGATGATTTTAGTACATTGTTTGATTTCTTTGCTCAATCCATTCTATAATTTGGCCGTTAACAAAAAAAAAAAAATCCATAGATTAGATGCACATTTGTATAAGCCACAAGGTTTTTAAATTCTGTGGGGAAAAATAACGGCTTATAGTCTGGGACAGTGGTTCTCAAATGGGGGTACGCTTACGCCTGGGGGTACTTGAAGGTATGCCATGGGGTACGTGAGATTTTTTTTTTAAATATTCTAAAAATAGTAACAATTCAAAAATCCTTTATAAATATATTCATTGAATAATAATTCAACAAAATATGAATGTAAGTTCATAAACTGTGAAAAGAAATCCAACAATGCAATATTCAGTGTTGACAGCCAGTTTTTTGTGGACATGTTCCATAAATATTTAATGTTAAAGTTTTGTTTTTTTGTGAATACATTTTTAGAATTAAGTTCATGAATCCAGATGGATCTCTATTAAAATCCCCAAAGAGGGCACTTTAAGTTGATGATTACTTCTATGTGTAGAAATCTTTATTTATAATTGAATCACTTGTTTATTTTTCAACAAGTTTTTCATTTTTTTCCAAATAGTTCAAGAAAGACCACTACAAATGAGCAATATTTTGCACTGTTTTACAATTTAATAAATCAGAAACTGATGACATAGTGCTGTATTTTACTTCTTTATCTTTTTTTCAACGAAAATGCTTTGCTCTGATTAGGGGGTACTTGAATTAAAAAAATGTTCCCAGGGGGTACATCACTGAAAAAAGGTTGAGAACCACTGGTCAGGGAAATATGGTAGTAATATCCAGTTCTTTACTTTAGTCACTATTCAATAGATATAGGTGGTTTTGGTAAAAAACTGTCATTTTAGGCTATTGAAAACAACACAAGTCTTCTTTAGTTGACAACCATCCATCCATCCATCCATCCATTTACTACTGCTTATTCCCTTTCGGGGTCGCGGGGGGCGCTGGCGCCTATCTCAGCTACAATCGGGCGGAAGGCGGGGTACACCCTGGACAAGTCGCTAACTCATCGCAGGGAAAACACAGATAGACAGACAACATTCACACTCACATTCACACACTAGGGCCAATTTAGTGTTGCCAATCAACCTATCCCCAGGTGCATGTCTTTGGAGGTGGGAGGAAGCCGGAGTACCCGGAGGGAATCCACGCATTCATGGGGAGAACATGCAAACTCCACACAGAAAGATCCTCAGCCTGGAATTGAACCCAGGACTTCAGGACCTTCGTATTGTGAGGCAGACGCACTAACCCCTCTTCCACCGTGAACCGTTCTTTGAAAAACTTAATTGTACCGTACTTAGAAACAAAAGTACACATCGCTTAATAATAATAATACTGATGATGATGGATTAGGTTTATATAGCGCTGTTTTAGATTTTAGACACTCAATGTGCTTCACGAAGAAGTGAGAACAAATTTTTCCCTCACTCCACAGTCACACGTTCAAGGTGGTAAGCTACCTTTGTAGCCACAGCTGCCCTGGGGTAGACTGACAGAAGCGTGGCTGCCAATTTGTGCCTAAGACCCCTTCGACCACCACCTTTTCACTTTCATACAACAGTGTGGGCGGCACTAGGGGCAAGGGTGAATTGTCTTGCCCAAGGACACAACAGCAGTGAATTAGATGGCAGAAACGGGGCGCGAACCTGGAAGAAGTTGCTGGCATGGCCAGTCCAACTACCACGCCCCATGTTAAATTTTATCGGACTGAAAAGAGACACACTTTGTCCTGTATTACCGGAAGAATCAAAAATAGTCTGTAAAAATCCAATGCCTCAGCCTGACAGCAGCTAGCTAGCTGCATTCTGGTGTTTGGACTTCAAACCAGACTTATTAGGGTAGTGACATTTGTGGTCTGATTTACTAAAGGTTTGTAAAGTTCATCTACTAAACTTTGAGCAAAGTGGATAGTCTCTGTCAGATTGAGGAGCGCAATCCGTTTGCGTCTCGGTCTTTATGAATATGCAGAATATATGCTGATCATCAAAACACCCACAATACTGTGAGGAGAAGATGCAACATATTATACAACCTGCACAATGCGATTCATCAACAATCATCACCATTTGTCGTTCACTATTTTGCGTCTTTATTCAGGATGTCCTAAAAGTAAGCGCAAACTGTGAAAAAGACGGTGATTGTATTGCACAGACAGACAACGTACAGAGAATCCTCCATCCTATGTGTCTGTATCAACACATTTGAAGCGTCAAAAGTAGAAAATATTAGACACATTGTCTATTCAGCAATATCATTTTATAGGTGCTTGCCATATGACTTACAGTAAGGGGCTCATTAAAACGAATTCAATTTATGGGTTTTGGTGTGCAAATGTGTTTTTCTTATGGCATTTGTTTTTTGCACAAATGATTAACATACAACCTATATGAAAAAAAAACATTTTGAAGTATGCATTTGTTTGTGTCTTGAGCACACTAAGTGTAGCCTCTCTTTGAAGAGAGCGCATCTGCAATGCAAAAAAAAAAAAAAGTTGGTTTGATTGTGGATGCATTAAAGGACAGCTTTAAAAAATGCCCATAAAAAGTGGTACATGTTTTGTTTGAAAACATAGCAAAATGTGACAGGTAGGCCCATGATGGCATGAATGTGCAGTAAATGAAGGAGTGTCTCTATGATAGGGCTGGACCATTATGACAAATAATAATCACTATTATTGTAAATGATATTGTAATCATGATTATTTACACAATTATTCATTAATTTTAAACCATTAGTAATTATTGTACCACCAAAACTGAACTTTAAATATAGTCAAAAACTGGTATAAATTTGTAATAAATAAACCACAATTAAAATAATAATAGTAATAAAAATACTTTCAAATAACAATAATATAATAAAAATTATTTTTTTTCATTGTAATCTGTTTGTCATCTTTACACTTATTTTACCACCAACGGGAGTGTGATTTTCGTGTCAAATAAAATTGTATGAATGTTTCTTAATTAAATGCAAAACTTCTCACATTATTTGGTGCAATACGTCTTTGGACAATTTTAACTACTATATTAGATAAAAGCATAACAATTGTGTAAATGCTTCAATAAGTGCTTTACATTTTAAATTATTCTTGTGTAAGGTACTTTTTGAAACCTTTATTTTGTTAGCACAGTCAGACCTGGCTGTAATTATAAAGGGGGCAAGGTTGCTTTGCTATTCTCAGCTTGACGAGTAAAGATAGGACTTGAGGCTGGAAAAAATTAAACTTCAACGCGAATATCATATGCCTTACTTTTTTTTGTTTATTTTAGCCATTATTAAGTAGCGCAGGGTCAAAAAAAAAGTAGTTACCATGATGATATCACACTCTTTTTTTTCACTCATTATTCACTAATTCAGTTGTTTTATTTTTACTATATTTTCATGATCTTGAAAAGCCATTATTAAAACTGAAATCTAAATTTAATGAATCCGATTCCATGGTAAAAGCTGTGTTATACACGCAAAATCCTCATTTAAATAAGGCAGTCTGCACCAGTTATAAATAGCACGTGCATTATTAGTAGATCACAGGTCAGTAGATCTACTACTGGGGCGGTATAGCTCGGTTGGTAGGGCGGCCGTGCCAGCAATTTGAGGGTTGCAGGTTCGATTCCCGCTTCTGCCATCCTAATCACTGCCGTTGTGTCCTTGGGCAAGACCCTTTACCCACCTGCTCCCAGTGCCACCCACACTGGTTTGAATGTAACTTAGAGATTGGGTTTCACTATGTAAAGCGCTTTGAGTAACTAGAGAAAAGCGCTGTATAAATATAATTCACTTCACTTCACTAGATCGCCCAAATGCAGCTGGAATAGGCTTCAGCACCCCTGCAACCCCGAGAGGGACAAGCGGTAGAAAATGGATGTATGGGTTGCCAACTATCCCCTGAATGACAGAATCATCCTGTATTTAGAAACAATAGTCCACATCCTTTATTAAACTGAAAACAACACACTTTGTCCTATATTATCGTGAGAATCAAAAATAGTTAGCCTTAGCATTTGGACTCCAAATGTGCCTTTGTAAGGTAGTGACATTGTCTTTAGGAAAAAAAAACAACAACAAAGCGGCAATAACTATTATTTATGGGTTGCCAACTGTCCCTTGAAATACAGAATCGTCTCTTATTTAAAAACTTAAGTGCACGTCCCTTATTAAACTGTAAAGGGATGCATTTTATTATTATTATTACTTTATTATCACAGTATTACAGTGAAAATCATAATAGTTTGTAAAAATGTCGATACCTCGGCTGTTGGTTAACACGCTAAAGATATCTATACAGCTTCTGTTGTTTTGACTCCAAATGTGACTTTTTTTTAATGTAGTGACATTTTGTCTAAAAATAGCAAGAAGCATAACAAACATTTGCTTAAAAATAACTATAAAAATATTTGCAATTATTAAAAAAAAACAGATTAATCATACTTTTGAATTTGGATGACTCCCAATTGATCACAGTTACTACAATAGTGTAGTTTGATTCATCCGTGGTACTTTTGTTGACAACATACTCCGCCAGCGTTGCGATGTACTAACAGCGACCTCAGGAGAAAGTTTGGCTTATAGATGGTATTTTAAAACCTATTTGTATTTTAAAGCATAATGTTCCACCAGTTGAAGTCTTCTACTGTAACTCATCTTTGCAGCGATATATGCATTGACTTGATTATAGACCCTATAACAACACTCAATACCTTTTTCGCTAAAGGAGCGAAAAGTGCATCATATTTATACTTTTCTCTAGTGACTCAAACCGCTTTATAAAGTGAAACACATTATCTAAGTTACATTTAAACCAGTGCGAGTGGCACTGGGAGCAGGTGGGTAAATGATCTTGCCATAGGCAAAACGGCAGTGACTAGGATGACGGAAGCGGGGATTAAAACCTGGAACCCTCAAGTTGCTGGCACGCATACTTGCCAACCCTCCCGGATTTTCCGAGAGATTCCCGAAATTCAGCGCCCCTCCCGAAGACCTCCCGGAAGAAATTTTCTCCTGGAAATCTCCCGAAATTCACGCCCCCTCCAGCTCCATGCGGACATGTGTGGGGACAGCCTGTTTTCACGTCCGCTTTCCGGTTATATAAACAGCTTGCCTGCCCAATCACGTTACAACATCTACGAATTTTTTATAAAAAACTGCACACACGTGACGAAGCAGAAGAACGAGGAAGTTACAGCCATGGAGACGCCGTCTGTAATAGAGTGATTTTATGTTGTCTGTTGCCATCTTCTGGTGAATGTTGGCTATAGCGTTATGAGGTTGCTTTTTGATTGGCCAACGATTTACGTGGTGTTGTGCACCTGACGGCAAGTGACTATCACCAGTACGCAAATGGCAGAAGAAAGGTTACTCAAATAGTGAGAGGTAAGTGTTGTTGTTTGTTTTTTTAATAACCAGCAAGCACAGTACAGTTAGTAAAACAACTGTTTTTATTACTGTGTATTTGATAGGTGCCGTCTGAAATTCAACTATTTATTTTATTTATATATATAATAAAATAAATATATATAGCTAGAATTCATTGAAAGTCAAGTATTTCATACACACACTCATATATATATATATATATATATATATATATATATATATATATATATATATATATATATATATATATATACATATATATATATATACAATAACATACAACAAATCATTTCAAACCACAACAAAGCAATTGCAAAAGGACTGCCCACCCCCAGACTAAATGACTCTGAAACCAATAAGGAATGTAACTGTCGCAAGAAACCTGATTGCCCTCTCAACGGAGGGTGCTTACAGACATCAGTCGTTTACCAAGCAAAGGTAATACGCAAGGACATTAACACATCCAACACGTACGTAGGATTAACCGAAGGAGCGTTCAAAACAAGATGGAATAATCACAAGGCCTCCTTTAGAAACCAGACTTTGCGGAATTCTACAGAACTCAGCAAACACATTTGGAACCTCAAAGACAATAATGTTGAATATTCAATAACATGGCAAATTCTTGCATCCAGCACACCTTACAACAGTGGTAATAAAAGATGCAACCTATGCTTAAAAGAGAAACTGTTTATTATATATCATCCAGATCTATCATCCCTCAACAAGCGCAGTGAAATCATTTCAACATGCCGCCACAGACGGAAACACCTCCTAGGTAACACATCAGCCAATCACCACACCCTACGCCTGCCTGTACCCACCCACTCTGTGCCCTATACAAACCATTGTATGTGAATGCTTCCATTAAAATCTCCTGATGATTGAGGTAACCCCTCATGAAACAGTTCTGTAGAGATGAAGTAGTCTTGTGATTTTTCGCACACCTACACATTGCGCTCTACCACGGTATCGAGCACTATTCTCTGGATAATCCAATCAAGACATATATATATATATATATATATATATATGAACTACTCGAGTTGGTGAATTATACTCGTCCCCTCTTAACCACACCCCCTGCCCAGACCACGCCTCCACCCCACCCCCAACTCCCGGAATCAGAGGTTTAAGGTTGGCAAATATGCTGGCACGGCCGCTCTAACAGCCGAGCCTCACCGCCCCAATTATTGTGCAGTCCAAAATAAATTGTGTGATTAATCAGTGTATATAAATGATTGATGGGGTATTTGTTTGTGATTAATCACATGTGTTAACATGTTAAATTTGACAGCCTCAATAAAAATAATTTCACATAAATAAAAAGAAGCCTTTATTCCTTATTTAATTTTCAGTGAGTTAGCAGCCTTACTCTGTAGTTTGATTACTTTCAACAACATTCTCGACACAACAAATGCAGTAAAGTGCAAAAATGCATGAGTGGAACAAAGCAGAAAAATTAATTTTGCAGTATCAATATTAATATTACTGAAACGGGGTGACATAAAAGGTTGATTGTAAAGATGAAATGTAAAAATGTTTTGCAAGTCGAGCTATAAATGTCTATACATTGTAAATAATTTCTGTTTTTTTTGTATAAAACATACTGTATCTTCTTCCTGATCGATGAACGAATTATTCGGTTGTCACCAGATATCATTGTTCACGGCAAAAGACAACTTTTATTTTTCTTGGTCTCAGGAGGGTATATTTTACAAATAATTAACAATTTACCTTTTTGTTGAGTTTTTTCTGATTCAAGTGTTTGTCTGAGAAGTCTTAGTCCCTTATTATAGTGAGAAAGTCTGAAGTATTCTGAGTTCTCTTCAGTCTTGATTATGTCGTCCAGTCTGAGGGGAGAGAAAAACAAACAAATTAGCCTAATACCATGCTCATTGTTTTAAAATACAATCATATTAGTTGTATACCTTATATAAATGGTTGCCATCTTGAAGTACCAGCTTCTTTTTTCCTCTATTGGTATCTAAAAAAACAGATTAATGATTAATCTCGGCACACAAAAATTACTGTTACCCTTTGTCTGCATTTTTATATACTATGGATATTCATATTCTGGACAAATTAAAATTAAATGAAATGATTAATATTTAAAACGCACTTATAAAAATCATTCACCTTTTTTGTTGTTTAAATTTGTTGCTCAACCTTGAGATAATTAACTACGAATCTAAAACATTAGGTATGCCTGAAACAGTATGAATGATTTTGGACATGGTATGTTAAAAAATAATAAATATTGCATCCATCACATGTCGTTTGACACATTTTTGTGAAATTTCTCATCAAATTCCACTTCATCAAATTTTAACTTGAAAAATGGCAGCGTGTGAATAATTTGGGTATTCATTTAAACTGTGAAGTACCGTCAGAGCCAGCAAGGCCTTGTCTGCTGGCCTAACATAAATCATGATCAAAAATTGGCGAGCAAATTATATAGCGCTTTACAGAGTGAGACTACATTTTAAACCAGTGTGAGTGGTACTGGGACCAAGTGGGTAAAGCGGGAATCAAACCTGAAACCTTCAAGTTGCTGGCACAGCCACTCTACGAACAGAGCCATGCCGCTCCAAATTGATAAAAGTTCATTTTATTTTTAATTTAATTTTCATAGATATATACGAGTATTCATAATATTCTCTTCACGTCGTATTAGGCCGCAGTGTTGTTTGTTTTTACGTTAGAACTTTAATCCAATCAGAATTCAGCTAGCTTGTTTCCAGCGTTGTATGAATTGTGCCAGAGGCCTTCTAAATCAACATTAGTGGCGGCTGTGCAATGTAAACACATGCAGGATATTCAGTTGCTAGACAGCCGATCAGATCACGAGTTGTTGACAGTAGCCCGTCTAGGTAGCCTTACGTTAAACGTGACTGTGATTGGATATTTACTTTCACTCCCAAGTGAGTATCCAATCACAAGTTGTGGTTTGCAGAGGCAAGGCAGAGCATCTTTATTTACAACAATTTTAAAATCGGACCAAAGTGCTTTACAGGTTAAAAAGCACAGAGCAGAAAACAAAGAACATAAACACCGCATAAGCTAAACAAGATACAGTGAAATGGTTTGGATAAAAAGTAAAAATGAAAGATTAAAAATAATAAATGTGCAACAAATTGAAAAAAACTAAAGCGTAGGGTGGGGGGGCGGGGGGGGGGGGGGGGGGGGGGGGTTGACGAGAAATGGTGACCTAGTGGGCGGGCTCAGCTCAGGTTAAAGGCCATCCAGATGAAGTAGAAAGTGGCACCGAAGCTAGCAGGGAAATCACCGGAACCAAAGAAGAAGAGCATTCATTGATTAGGTGCAGATATATATTTGCAAGGCCATTTTCAAGAAGGATATTTAAAGAGAAACTATATCTTGTGAGACGAGGTCGGCCGACGCCGGAAGCTAGCTAAGTTGTCCCAGCCTGTGAAATGGTTTGTACGCAACTTCCACTCGAATTAACCAACTACGAGCAGTACCACTGGCTTATACGGCGTCGGATAGGTGCTACAAATTTTAAGTTTAAATATTTTATTTCTTAATTTTTCACGTTTAATTTGTTTTGGGCATTTTTTTTTATGTTTGAATTGCTGATGCAGGTTTATTGACTTTTAAATGCGCCGAAAAATAGCCAGTTTTGTACACTGTTGAGGTGTTTCAATGTGCAAGTGTAGTGGGCAAGTGTATTTCTGAATCGTATTTTTTCCAGCCGTGGTGACATAAATTATGGTGTTTTGAGTGGTATTTGTTTAAATCGGACCATCACTGAAGGCCCAAGTGGGAAACGCACGGCCCACCACTGCATTTGAGTAATGTAGTAACCAAACCTGTTTAGGTTCAAAGCCGGTGCCTACTACTACAGTAGGGAAGGGATTCATATGGCCCCATGGGTGGATCATTGGAACTAAAAATAGTTCAAATATTCACTGTAGATAGCAACTGACGCTGTGGTCAAAGTTGAAATTGCCACTAAACACATTTTGAAATAATCAACACTCTACTGCCGTCTAACGGTTCAAGTGGATAGTGCACGCCCACAATTTGTCTTGTTTCATGTGTCAGGTAAACTGCGATGAATGGTGCCGGATGAATCCCATTCCTACAACTAGTTCGGAGGTCCAAGTTTCCACCTCACCAAATGACCACCATAGTCCAGTGCTCTGTTAAACAGCAACAGGGCTGCACTAAGTCTCTCTCTCAAGTCCTCGTCTTTCTCCAGTTCCACGTCGTAGGGATGAACGTAGGCCTGTTCGGCCAGGCAGCGGGCCGCCAATAGCCTGGTGTCCTCTTTGCTGGTCTCTCCGCCTTCTAAACCCATTAGCTGGGACACCTTCTCCACGCATTCCCCAGAATCCAGCTCTCTCCCCAGCTTGTCGTACACGTAGCCCAGGTTGGCCCAAGCGTTGAGATTTCCCGGGTCTTCTTTACAAATGCCTCTGAAAAGCCAGGATATACGTACAAAGATTAACAGTTGAGAACAGTCCTGGATTGCATTGTAAGAAATGTCTAAAAAAAAATTGTACGAATACCAAGTTAATGTCTTAATCGGCTTACTTTTTACAGCTACTACTCTTTTTGTACCCAAAATATAAAACAAAAAATAAATTCTATGTTCTTCAGGAGTTAAAAACATTACAATAACTGCTCCAATTTCGTTGTTCTTTGAACCTGTTCCCTGCAATAATGACAATACAACTCTATTCTACAATAACTGAATCTAAGTCTAAGACTCAATCTGACCAGTCTATGAGCTTGAACTGATGAAGCATACTTGGATTAGCGTTTGGATTGCCTTCTTGTCTGCTTTTTGCATTTTCTTACTTAGTGTGTAACATGTCTTGTCCTTCAGAGATAATGATGTGTGGAAGACGTGGAGTTTATTTGCCACAATGGTGGTGATGATTAATAATTAAGTGAGTGGCTGCACACTGTGTATGGACATACTGTAGCCTCTGCCAGCCAGGGGGTCAAAAAATAGATTAGAATTCAGCCGGAGGGGATTGGCTTCTGTGATCAGCAATGAAAGGCATAATCAGTAATACTAATCGGCGGCCAATCCACTGGAGCATCTCTAATTGAGTTTATTTATTTGATAAATGTAGGGTTGTACGGTACACCGGTATTAGTATAGTACCGCGAATCATCTTCGGTACTGTACCGCCTCTGAAAAGTACCGGTCCGCCACCCCGCGCACCCCGTCCTCGTCACGTCGTGCCATTGCTGGTTTACGAGCAGACGAGCATGTTCCGCAGCACAAAATCACGGAGTACTTACAAGCAGACACAGTGTGTGGACAGAAAAGGGAGAACGGATGCATTTTGGCTTAAAAACTAACGATAAATTTGAAGTTATAACACCGAAACACCCTCAGGAAGAGGTGCTTTAAAACATGGCTAGCTAGCTAGCGGCTAAAGTCCAGCCCCAATCGGCAGTGTCTTAGCTACTTGTAAATCACTAATCCTTGCCTGCATGGCGACAAATAAAGTAAGTTTCTGACAAGTATCATCCCTGCAGGACGAGGAATAGCCAAACATGCTTCACTACACACCGTAGCTCACCGGCGTTAAAATGTAAACAAACGCGATTGGTGGATCAACACCTAACATCCTCTGTAATGATACCAAGTACAGGAGCGTATCTGGTCGATACTACTATGATTACGTCTATTTTTTGGCATCACAACATCTTCTTTTTTTTTTTTTTTAAATGTATATTATGTTTATAAACTCAGAAAATATGTCCTTGGACACCTGAGGACTTTGAATATGACCAATGTATGATCCTGTAACGACTTGGTATCGGATTGATACCCAAATTTGTGGTATCATCCCAAACAAATGTAAAGTATCAAACAACAGAAGAATAAGTAATTATTACATTTTAACAGAAGTGTAGATAGAACATATTTAGAGAGAAAGTAAGGAGATATTACCAGTAAATGAACAAGTAGATTAATAATTTTTTTTTTTACCACTTGTCCTTAATAAGTTTGACAAAATAATAGAATGGAAAATGACAAAATATGTTGCAGCATATGTCAGCAGCTAAATTAGGAGCCTTTGTTTGCTTACTTAGTAATAAAAGACAAGTTGTCTTGTATGTTCACTATTTTATTTAAGGACTAACTTGCAATAAGAAACATATGTTTAATGTACCCTAAGATTTTTGGTTAAAATAAAGCTAATAACGCAATTTTTTGTGCTCCCCTTTATTTAGAAGAGTACCGAAATGTATCGAAATAGATTTGGTACCGGTACCAAAATATTGGTATTGGGACAACACTAGATAAAAGCAAAGTGGTTTGCATATAGGCCATGTCGACAGAGAAGATCTTGGTTCGAATCTCCATTTGGACATCTCTTTGTGGCTTTGGCATGATCAACCCGCATGTGTGGATTTTCCCCTGGTACTCTGGCTTCCCCTCGCTTTTCAAAATTATACATGTTAGGTAAATTGAAGACTCCGAACTGTCAATAGGTATGGACATGAGTGTGAATGGTTGTTTGTCTATATGTGGCCTGCGATTGGCTGGCGAGCAGTGAAGGGTGAAGTCCGCCTCTCGCCCAAAGTCAGCTGGGATAGGCTTCTGCCAACCCGTGACTCTAGTTAGGATAAGCGGTATAGAAAATGGATGGACAAATCACTATAAATGATTCCCGGGCGCGGCACCGCTGCTGACCACTGCTCCCCTCACCCCCCAGGGGGTAATCAAGGGGATGGGTCGAATGCAGAAGACAAATTTCACCACACCTAGTGTGTGTGTGGGACAATCATTGGTACTTTAACTTTAACTTTAACTTTTAACATTAGGACTGCACGATGAATGGACATCAAGGATTTAATTAGTGGGATTACCCAACCACTGAGGGTTTTTTTTTTTATCTCGGGACAGCGTGGCGCAGTGGGAGAGTGGCTGTGCGCAACCCGAGGGTCACTGGTTCAAATCCCACCTAGAACCAACCTCGTCACGTCCGTTGTGTCCTGAGCAAGACACTTCACCCTTGCTCCTGATGGGTGCTGGTTGGTGCCTTGCATGGCAGCTCCCTCCATCAGTGTGTGAATGTGTGTGTGAACGGGTAAATGTGGAAGTAGTGTCAAAGCGCTTTGAGTACCTTGAAGGTAGAAAAGCGCTATACAAGTACAACCCATTTATTTATTTATCTCTGTCACCAAAATTTTAGTACCAGACATGTTCGCCAATCAGAAATTTTGAGCGTCACATTTATTTGTCTCTCGCTTCAAGCAGGGGAATAATACATCTCACTTTGTGCATCGCTCTCTGTCATGATCCAAGACTTGGATCATGTCATGTTCTGTTTTATTTCTGTTTTATCACAGCCTGTTTTGTATTTGACGTCTTTAGTTCCTGGTAGCACTTTCTGTTTTGTTTCGGTTGCTTAGTTACGCATTTAGTGTCACCTGTTTCTTCTTTTTGGTCACGCGCACCTGCCCCTGATGATTTCTGCCCCTATATATGCCTGTCTTTCTTTGCCTTTCGTCTTCGGACTTTAGTTTGATGACGTCGCATTCCCGCATTGTGGTAAAAGACTTATTCGATTAGCTTGCGTGCTATTTTGTTTGTTTGCTTGTCCCTAGTTTACATACTAGCGCTTTTTGTTCATTCTAGCTCCCACGCTAGTTCTGTTTGTTTTTGTTAGTGCCTTTGAGCCCGTGTCTTTGGTTCTTAGTCTGTTTCGTAGTGTGATAATAAATCATTATCCTTACCCTCACGCTGCCTTTCATCCTCCGCTGCACCCACAAGAGAACAACTATTCACCCCGATGCCAGCTACACGTCACGCTCTCAGAGAATTAACTGAACGCAGTGAGCCCTCTTTTCAGTCATCCACAATTTTTGTTGGCCTGCGATGAGGTGGCGACTTGTCCAGGGTGTACCCTGCCTACCGCCCGAATGCAGCTGAGATAGGCTCCAGCGACCCCCCGTAACCCCAAAAGGGACAAGTGCTAGAAATAGATGGATGGACAATTTTTGTGTCATTGGGTGAAGGGCACGGACAGACAGCCTCCCTACTCGCTACCCTACCGGTGAAAAGTGCCGCAAAGTAACAAAAAATAGGAGGACAAAAATGATTACGAAGCAAAATGTTCCATTGTGATGATATTTCAGCTTCAAATTAGATGGAAAATACACGCCCATCAACATGGACCAACAAGGAGAATGCTGTGGTCACGTGATTGCAAAAAACAACCTAATTTTTCCAACGGAAGGAAAAAAATGCACTTCAAGATGTTCAATTATATTTTTGATGACATAAATGAGATTCCTTAAAAAATATATGTTTGTTTATTAATTTAGGATAACAAAACATTTACCTTCAAATTAAAGTACAATGGTAAACTGTTCTACAGTAATGAGACATATCAATGTATAGCCTTTTAAACGGTTACTTGCACTGTTATTTAAATGTATGATTAAATTAAAGTATAAAGGGACAAGCGGTAGAAAATGGATGGATATTAAATTATAAACACTGTGTAGTTTTTATTGATTATTTCTTCAGTTTAAGAGTATTATGTAGACAAATATTTTTGAAAGGAAAGATTGCATTTTTTTCTAATACCGTGTCACTTAAATATTTTCTGTTACACCCCCGCCCTAGGAAGAAGAAAATATTGCGCCTCCTCCACTTTCCGTTGTGACTATAAATAGTATAATTTGTCTGAAAATGTATTATAACTACAGTGGGGCAAAAAAGTATTTAGTCAGCCACCGATTGTGCAAGTTCTCCCTCTTAAAATGATGACAGAGGTCTGTAATTTTCATCATAGGTACACTTCAACTGTGAGAGACAGAATGTGGGAAAAAAAATCCAGGAATTCACATTGTAGGAATTTTAAAGAATTTATTTGTAAATTGCGGTGGAAGATAAGTATTTGGTCAACCATTCAAAGGTCTCACTGTTGGAAGGAGGTTTTGGCTCAAACTCTCACGATACATGGCCCCATTCATTCTTTCCTTAACACGGATCAATCCTCCTGTCCCCTTAGCAGAAAAACTGCCCCAAAGCAAGATGTTTCCACCCCCATGCTTCACAGTAGGTATGGTGTTCTTGGGATGCAACTCAGTATTCTTCTTCCTCCAAACATGACGAGTTGAGTTATACCAAAAAATTTTATTTTGGTTTTATCTGATCACATGACATTCTCTCAATCCTCTGCTGTATCATCCATGTATCCATTTTCGTATAAACTCAACTCGTCGTGTTTGGAGGAAGAAGAATACCGAGTTGCATCCCAAGAACACCATACCTACTGTGAAGCATGGGGGTGGAAACATCATGCTTTGGGGCTGTTTTTCTGCTAAGGGGACAGGAAGATTGATCTGTGTTAAGGAAAGAATGAATGGGGCCATGTATCGTGAGAGTTTGAGCCAAAACCTCCTTCCATCAGTGAGAGCTTTGAATGGTTGACCAAACACTTATTTTCCACCATAATTTACAAATAAATTCTTCAAAATTCCTACAATTTGAATTCCTGGATTTTTTTTCACATGATGTCTCTCACAGTTGAAGTGTACCTATGATGAAAATTACAGACCTCTGTCATCATTTTAAGTGGGAGAACTTGCACAATCGGTGGCTGACTAAATACTTTTTTGCCCCACTGTATACTATGCATGACTTTGTAAGTTTATTAACATTAAAATAAACAACACACTGGTTTTTCCTTGTCTCGCACCGTGGTTACAGTGAAGCCAAGTGCTACATACGCTTCATCATATTTTGGTATGGCAAAAAAAAAACATGTTCCGGGAGATCACACGTACCCCCCACCCCCTAGCAAATTTTTGGGGTCCCACCTTTTTGTAAGAGTTTTTAAAACAAATGATTAACGTATGCACTGTCCTGTTATATCTCACATTCTATGTTGTGTTTTAGAAAAAGGTTCTCATAAACGTTACTTAAATCATTAAAAAAAAATTATATTAAAAAAGACACATTTGTATGCATATGTAAATGCATTCAGTTATAAACATTCATTCACTTTCTTCTTTCCTTCATGAATCTAAACTTTGCTGCTGCTGGTAGTTTGTTCTATATTTTTATTTAATAAGTTGTAGGTGTATTTATTTCAGTATTAAAGAGTAAAAAGTGTTTTGATGCAGTCATTAAATGATGATAATGGTGTGCCTGGGCATACATACATTTTACAGTATATTTAATGCTTAAATCTCTGGAGTCTTCCTCAACTTCAGATTTATTCCTCATTTCAAAATGTTTTTGTTTGTTTGTTTGTTTTCCGCCATGGCAAACACACAAAATATGCAAAATCTTCCAGCTTAAGTATTTTTCAAACTGGAATATTTGATCTGACGTAATCGGGGTTGAGTTGGGGGCATGGGGTAGGGCGTAGCGGGGGGTGATCGGGGGGGGGGGGGGGGGTGCATGGGTATTTGTTCTGTTGTGTTTATGTTCTGTTACGGTGCGGATGTTCTTCCCAAATGTGTTTGTCATTCTTGTTTGGTGTGGGTTCACAGTGTGGCGCATATTTTTAACAGTGTTAAAAATATTTATACGGCCACCCTTAGTGTGACCTGTATGACTGTTGACCAAGAATGCCTTGATTAACACTCAATTAACTACCTCTGTCTCTCGCTCTTTTATCTCTGCCCCTCCCTCACGAATGTTGCTGCGTGCGCACACCTTCACAATTTGTTTTCATTTTAACTCTTCTTAACCCTGTAGGTACATTGAAAATACACGCAACCTTGACACAAAACGCCGGACATTTGAGGCATTTAAGAAACCCCGCCAGGACACCCCGGACAGTCCCGCCAAAGATGACATTTCCAGGGAAAAGAAGACGTATGGTCAGTCTAGCTTATTCCATTGGGATCAGAAATGTGATGTCATGTT